>NC_080061.1:2448500-2754000 GCF_026212465.1 Amaranthus tricolor
ACAAAATTATTTATACATTCTCAAAGCAAATTATTTATACGTCCACCACATATTAATAACAAATTATTTATACATTGCTACACATGTGGGCAATGCCAACTACCAATTCTTAATACCAACTTCCAAGTTAATCTCCCATCAACTAAATTTAAGAACACAAAATTTACAGTTATATCTATCACATGAGTAATACGTAATTCCCCAAATCATTAACTAACCTACAATTTCTTGCTTCTACTCATACAACAATAACCAATCATGATTCAACCACAACAATCAACAAAGCTTAATAATCCTAACTAATAGTGATCTTTATTAAGTACACGATCAACAAAGCTTAATAATCCAAATGGAAACAATATGACTTAGGAATACAAGTAATTACTAATACTTATGAAGTATCAAAATCCAACGCAATTAAGCTTTGTACCCTCTAATTCAATGTAGAATTGACATAGTAAATTCCATCACAAATCAAAGCTTAGTGCATTAAATGTCAATGCCTGCACTCTGTCTAACATTGTCTTCCCAAAAATACAAACCAATTCACTCATTTTTCTTTACTAACATTGAACACCACATGATATAAAAACTTCCCTATTTTGCTATTTCTGCCCCAAGTCATCCTATATCGATATACATTTACTTAGAAGACCACACAATCTCTAAGTCAGCAATACCGAAGAAATATTGTTTCAAAATTGTAAAAACTTTCTCATTTCAATTTCAGAATTCAACGAATTTGGTTTAATTTAAGTAATTAACATTACAGTCAAACCTAAAAAATTAGACAGTGATAAACAAAAGGAAAATGAACAGTACCATAACAAATAAGGCAGTAGAGTCGCTACCTCCCTCCATCCGGCGACAAAATCGAAACCGTGAAAATTCAAAACTCCGCTAATCGAACGGTCATCAGCTGAACCTTCAAATAAGCACAACTACCATTTCAAATTTCTAGGGTTTGGGTGCAATTAATCAACTCAATCTACACTAAAAAAGAAATAAAATTACCACAACATGTAAATCAGAAACCCTAATTAACTCACCAAAATCACTCCGCCGACGTCGATTATTCCTCCGGTGAGAATCAAAAAAGAAGAAAGAGAAAGTCAGTGAAGTGAATAGATAGAGAAAGTTAGTGAAATAAACAAAACCAACAAACGGAAAAATATAGAATGAGTGAATATAATCGAATTTGAAAATTAAAAATAAAAAAGTGGTGATATATTCGAAAAATAGAGAGGATCGTACGGTCATAAATAGAAGAGAAATAACACGTGTTGAGATATTTAGCGTTAGATTAAAAAGGGCAGATGAAGAAAATGAGTCACCTTTGATTAACTTGCGGGTGAGATGTAAGAATGTGACAGTAGGTTAGAATATGAAGTGTTGGAGCGTGTTGATTGGTTGATGAGGGTTTAAATAGTTACTGTCAAAGTGAGTTTAGGGTTATTGGAGGAACTCGTGTGCTGAAATTTTTGGGTTATCCACTAAGTTAAGTCACGTGGTACGCACATGGCTGAGAGCTATTGGGTTAGCCAGCGGGTATTTAGAGGAAGGAAGTCTCTTTGAATAAATTTTCTAATGTTTGGGCAAATTATTGTTAATTAAAGTTCGTTAAAATTATTGAATATTGATAAGTTGAAAAATATTTGTTAAAAAGCTTATTATTTATATTAGTTGTTTAAGCTAGTTGCAATTAATATTTTTGGTAAAAATTTTAGTATGAGCATGTTTTTTATTTGGCTTATAATTTATTTATTACATATTTTTTAGCTATTTGATTAAAAGCCAAAAAGCTAAAAGTCTATAAAAAAGCCAACAAAAAACTAATTTTCAAACACTATCATCCTCAAAGAGTCAAAGTAATTGTTTTCTTTTTTGGGGGGAATGTGAAATATTTTGAAAATATCTGTTGTAGATTAATATAATAAAAACTAAAAAGATTTAAATTTAAAAATTGCACATTTACTTCTTAAACAGTCAAAATTTTATCTTTTAATTAATAATTAGATAAATTTACCTTTTATTACCGTCATAATCATAATCATCATAAAAAATAAATAATGGAGTACAAATTTTGGCAAGTTGTAGTAGAATTTTTGCTACTGCTAGTGGCATTTCTCCACTGAATATGTCGTCATTTAATAAGTATTTCAGAATCGAAAAATTATTATTATTATTATTATTATTTGGAAATTAATTTTCACCACATGGCAAGCTATAGTACATTTGATATCAAAGATGATTCATGTGTACTGATTTGACACCTCCATCTTAAAAAAATCCATTTGTCATAAATGAGCCTTGAAAATAATGTTATTATTAGTATTAAGATAAAATCATTCATTCATGACATCATACGTAAAATATTAAAATTTATAATAATTATGCTTCAAATAAAAATGTATTTGATCATGTATATTAATATAATACATATAATAATAATAATAATAATAATAATAATAATAATAATAATATAGAAAGAAACACGTAATATAAATAATGAACTAATTGAATTAATGTTTTTATCATATTTACATATTATCTTGTAATCTAATTGAATTAATTATTGAATTATACGTCTATTAGAATAATATAATTAGTAAAATAAATTATTATACACATAATTCAAATAATCCATGCATTGCGCAATAATTTATTTGATTATCTAGCTAAAGTTATTTTATATGCAAATATTGATTAGGACCATATATATATATATATATATATATATATATATATATATATATATATATATATATATATATATATATATATATATATATATATATATATATATATGACGTAAAATAAGAAGAAATAGTTCAAGTGTAATTATACAAGCTTAAAAGACAATAAAAGGATATCAAAATTGCTTTAGATATATAGAAATTGATTTTTACATATTAATCAAAAGATATGATTTTAAATTTTAAATTTTAAATTTTTCCAAAAAATGATGGAAATGTTTCAATTTTACATCATCAATCATTAATCCAAAACAATACAAGCAATCGAACAAAATTAAGGAATATATAAGTAAATGTTTAAATTGTTTTATACTTTTGACGTATCTTAATATATATTTTATTTTATTTTCTTATTATTATTTTGCTCAGGTAGAATAGAAGTTAGATTTGATTTTATTTGATGCACATTTGCCCGTCGATGACAATTTAGTGATTTACATACATACATAGGTATAAATGGGAAAATTGTTATAAATAAATTAACTTATTTGCGGCGATCAGTTAAAAATAAACCAATCTATCGTTTATTTTTAAATAAACCAAGCTTGTTTATTTATTTCGTAGATAATATCTTGTCGGTATAAACATTAGTTACTAAGACTAATTTTTCTTATTTTCTTCAATTTCTCCACATTTAAAAGTCATTCGTCACCATTGTTAACAATTTCAAAAGCTTTATTTCCTCTTGCCAGTTTAAATCTTCCATCTTCAATTCAAAATTTGTTCCCTATATATGAATTCTGTTGGGCATCCCAATGTTCTTCATCTCCATCAAAATTAGGCACTTGATTATAGTTTCCTTTTGTTTATTGGTAGAATGTAAAGGAGTGTGAAAGATTCAAAAGACCTTACTTGATTGATTCTCAATCAGGGCAGAGGGAGTAACTATAGTTAACTTTAACTTTAATGACTTACATAATCGGTTACAAGTTATTATGGTATTTTATGACCAATTTTATACAGAGGGTTAGTTCATTTAAAAATAAATGATATGTTGATTTATTTTGAAGGCATTATGAATAAGAAGGTTTGTTTATAACATTTTTCGTTGAAAACTTAATACTTTGTCTATCATATATAGTACGAAAAAACACTTGAACACTATTGTTTTAAATAAAAATGATTTAGAGTCTGAGACAAGTGTGAAATGGACATCATCCATACTTTTCTATATTTTTAATATTTTATTCACAAGTCTACACTTCCGACTTTTCGCTCTATATAATCACCCTCTCAAACTCAAACTCTAAATTTTAAATTTATTGCATATTATTTCAATGTGCATTATCCTTACAAAACACAACTGTATAACTCACCTAGTCATCCTCCTTAAAATATTGGTCATGTAATAATTATTATGGGTGTGTTTGGCAAGGAAAAATTGAGGTTGAGGATTGAGGTTTTGGGATAGGACTATAGAAAGTTTTTTATTTGTTTAATAAGAATGAAAATTGATAAAAGTTGAGACATAAACATAAGTTGAGACTTGAAAAGAAGAAAGTCCCATAAAAAAGTTTTAGGGAAAATAAAGTAATTCGAGTTAAGATTTGAATAAATTATAAAAAAACATTTTTATGACTAATAAAAATAAAAAAAAGTAAAAAATTTTAAGATCAACTTTATAAATATAATCACTTTTTTATCTAATTGCTTATTTACTTTTATCATTTATCAAGAAAAAACATAAAACATATATTTATCGCAAAATCACCGTTCCTAAATCTATATCCTACGCCTACGGATGCACCATCATTTTTGAATTAGGAAGGAGTATTAGATCCTAACATGTTGCAATTGACAATACCAAACAACAATACTTGCCAATCTAAGAACCTTCCTCTAACTGGAATATTTATCCCTCCTGTCGTTGCTCACTTGCTCTTGGGTTAATTTCTCGAAGAGACAAGAAATTCAACCGGTGTTACGTCTATTTTCGCAATACAATTTATGATTTAAGCAATTGAAATAATTCATTCTCATCTCCTTATTCTCACCTGGTATGTTAATTTTTCTTTTTGATCTAAATCGTTGCCGTTAAAATCATTTGTCAATTTGTAGTTTATATTGGGGAATATTTATTGATAAAGCTAAAGCTTTTGTCTAAATATTAAACTTATGACAACAATGGTGTTTTCAGTGGTTGCTGATCGTATTTTGGCATGAATTGATTATGATTTTATTTGAATTATCTGGGTTTTGCTTGATTTTGACATTTTTAAATTTTGGGTTGTCTCGATTGGTATTTTTTTTCTTTCTATTTTGTTAAATTGGATTAAAGCAGTTAACTTTTGTAAGGATAAGTAATTTGGGGATTGTATCAAGTATCAAATCTGTGGGTGTTTCTGAAGTATGTGGTGGATTAGGGCTTGTTACATGTAAGCAGAAATAGAGGTTTATGGTAGTGAAAAGTCTAGCGTCGTATTGAGGAATTTCAGTTTTATTGGTTATGGATGAACTTGATTTGGTACACTAAGCATAATAGTAGAAATTATATTAAGGTGTCATTGTACTTTGTAGTATCTACTGATCACCTTAAGATGCTGATTTGACGGACGCGGTCACATTTACAAGGAAACATTATCAAATTTGTAAGGTAGATAAGGGAAGTAGTTTTTGAAGAGTTTATAGGCATTTCTTTAGTAACATTTGAGCATTGTGATTGGAAGTGGCTTAGATATAGCCTTTGCATATTGTGGTTGGAACTTGAAACTGGCTCAGTAATGGTTTAAGGAATTGTGGTTAGAAGTATTTGGATACGGGACTGTGGTTGTTTTCCATTTTATGTAGATCTTTTTTCCAGGTGAAGGGATTCTTTTAAAATAAGGATTTTAGGAAATAGAAATAATAGTTTTTATGATCTGATCGACTTTATTAGCTGTGTGAGGAGTGGCTTAGCTATTAAGTATTAACCATCTAAAAGCTTTGATAGAGGGTTTTACATAGCTCATGAGATGGTATAGCGTACCTTGTTTCTTTTAGTATGTTTTCTGTTGCGGTGTTGCCACAATTTACACTCCTTTTAAAATAAAGTAAGGTCAAAAGGTTTTAAAGGGTTGTAAGGTAAAAGTTCCTCAAGTTGAGTCAATTAAAAGTTTATAGTCAATGATCTTGATCCTTAGTCGGGGACTTGTTTCTATACTCTGGTATGTATACCCTATTCAAGGTTTTAAGAGTAAAACCGGGTCTTCCAATTTATAGACTCATTTATAAGTGATCTTGAGCAGCACCTTAATATGTTGTGCAAGGGTTTCAAAATGATCATTCTAGTGCTAAGGTTAATTCAAGAGCTTGACATTCTTGTACATATCAAGAAAACAAGTGTAAATTTAGGACCAGAAGCAAGTCCACCATCATTATCACTTATTAGAAATTCAGAGTGGGGAAATTCCTGTGTTGGATTTATGAATACAATTCTTGTTTGTCAAGGACTTGTAGTGATGAGGAAGCTTTTAACATTATTCCTATAACAAACCAGTGCCTGTATATGAATTGGTTCACGTTTTGATCTATAACAAAGCAGTGCCTGTATAGTGCCGCTTCGCCGTAGTTGTAGGCTTATAGCCGTGTAGGGCATGACTTTGGTAGTTGTTATGAAGGTATGTGTGGAAACAGTGTTGTCTGATTCACTAATCTTGTTAATTTGCGAATTTTACGCCATTTTGTGCTAAGTTAGGGTCAGTTTAGGTGAATTATGAACCAAAACAAACGACTTTTACGCCGTTTTGGGCTAAGTTCGTAATTTGAGCAAATCATGAATTCTTGCAATGAATTAGGTAGGAAATCAGGTAACACCGTTTGGAAGTTGTCATGTGGATTCAATGGCGGTGACTATTGAACTTGTAGGTTATACTGACGGTGAATTAAGGGCTTCCTTGAGGGAAAATCAGTTACAACAAATAACCTTGTCTCCGCATTTGCAATATATTACAATAATGTAGCGCTTTTCTGTTCCTTGATTTGCTTCTTCAGTTTAATATGTTTTTCCTACTGTTCCTAAATTATTTTCCTTTTGCTTTAGATCTTTCAACCTATGTGGTAAGGGTTAGATAGCACAATGGCAGAATTACCTGGATATATGGTGGCTTGTGTGCAAAGTGGAAAGCTTGCTTTCCTGGCAATTCTGGTGTCCGGAGGGGTAGTATTGCAAATTTTGGTCGGTATTAACTATCAAGCAATAAACACTTTTTTTTTTCCTATTTGATTTGATTTTTAAGGTTCATGTCGAAGACACTGTGCCAAGGTCATAGGTCTTATGATGACTTTATGATTCTTGCAGGCGTGTGCTCTTTACAATAACTGGTGGCCAATGCTTACAGGTATGGCAAGTCCTTGACTCCTTGATATGTTTCATCGGCTATATCTTGTTATTTAAATCAAAACAATGTTTTACTTTTTAGAAGTACTATTTATTTGATTGTGTGTAATTTGTATGGCTCCGTAACCGTATGTTCTGAATTACAAGGTTTTGAGCATTAACTATTGCACTCCTCAAAATACAGCTATGAGCTCGTCAAAGTATACTACTATATAAGATAGTTCAATTTTCCAAAATTGGAAGGTCCTGTCTTCCTAACTCTAGGTTGTATTTGGCCTCCCGATAAACTTAGTTCCTATAGCTCTTGGTGTCCAGTCCTCGCGATCTGCCTTGTTTCTTGCCAGCAATGCGGCAATAGATATTCGACACATCAACTTTTGTTTACAATTTTCTGTATGTCACTAGACTCTGACATTGCAAGGTTTATTGTGTTGCAGTTATTATGTATGTTCTTCTCCCTATACCTATGATGTTCTTTGCTGGATCTGATACCTCTTCACTTTTTACAGAATCTTCTGGAAACAGGTAGTTTAGAGCTTTTTTATTTTTGCTACTTTTTGATGTTTTTCAACTGTTTCTGTTACTTATACTGATTGTCCATTTCTCCCCACTTATCGACAGTTGGTTAGACGCGGCCAAATTCTTGACAGGAGCGTCTGTTGTAGGCAGCATTGCAATACCAACTATCCTAAAACATGCGGGTATCATTGGTTGGGGAGCCTTGGTCATGGAACTTTCTTCCTTTTTTGTATTCATTCTAGCCATTCTGTGCTTCATCAGAATGGATGACGATGATGCTTATACCATCCTTTGATGTCTTCCGATGGTCTTGTTTCAGACCAGCCTACTTTGATCTCTGCACTCTGTAAAGCTTCTTGGATACAATATAGAAGTGTATCTTCTCGTGCATATTTATATATAACAACTTCACACGTAAAGTGTGTATCACCATAAACATAACCTGAAGGTCGAGGAGAGTGGAGATGGAGGAGGGTCGGAGGCTGTCGTTTCGGACCTGTATATGGTTGATCGCTTTGATGGAATGTTTGTGTTTATTGTGTACGTAATTTTTTTATTTTATTTGTAAATTAATACCGAGCTTTACTGTTTGTTACTTTGTTACATTACCTTGATCGAAATGTTACAATTCACAAGGGTGAATATTCATGGAAAATTGTGGCAAAAAATTAAGGTTGTTTGGAGTGAAAATGGCCCAGAGTTTCTTAGTTTTAAGTCTTTCTTTGCTAGAAGTGTAGGACAGGGAAATTGCATCAAGCATTTTGGATTCATACTGCAAAACAGAATGACAAGGTTCGGCATAAGTATTGACATGTTTTAATTATAGCCCGGGCTTTCATTCTGCTACTCTCTGTTCTGAGTCGTCTTTTTGATTTTGACATATTTATATTTTCGGATATTTTATGATTATCACTGAATTTCTTCAAAATTCACCACATACCACATAAAATTTTTTAATTCACCATATACCATTAAGTTTTCGTATGTTAGCACAGAATACCATTAATGACAACTGCCGTTTGTGTGCTGTTTGTGGGAAATTAATAATTCACCATATACCATTACTTTTTTTTTTGCGTCAAATACTATTTTAAAAAAATATAGCCGTTGGAAGAGTGTAAGGGATAGTTTGTGCATACATTGGAATTGTGATAAACAAAAGAAGTGTCATACAAACCAAGTAGTTAACATTTTGTTCAAAAGCAACTTGATACTAAACACCGTTCACCAAAAAATGACACTAAACAATGCTAAGTAGCAGCCTTTCTCTTCTTCCCCCTTGTGTTGCCTTGCTGTGAAGAGGAAGCTGCATGTTCTGCTTCTTTGCTGATACCTTTTTTGCCTTGCATGTCACTGCATTGTGGCCTAGTTCTTTGCATAGGTTGCATTTGTTATTCTTGTGCCTCTTTTCTTTTTTTGCTTCATGAGCAGCTGTTCTCCTTTGCTTAGGTGGTCTGCCAGCATTTCTTTTTCCTTGGATGGTGCAATTTCTGGCACATTAAGTGAAGGCCAGTGAATTGGATCAGTCATGGGGTGGATGTGGTCTCCATAAGTGAGTTTGTATGCAGCCCCCTTGTAGAAAGGTGAGACAAAGTCCCTAGGATCAAATCCTTGGTTGTAAATGACCCTGAAACTATGCTTGCAAGGGATCCCTGATCCTTGCCATTTTCCATACCCACAAGTCATATTTCAAAGGATGACAGGGAACTTGACATATCCATCCCTCATCTCAAACCCTCCACCACCAGCTGTAGTGGCATGGCAGAACCTAGGCTCATCAGTCCTAGTCGCCAACACCCCTTTTGCATGCTCTGTCAGCTCATTAGGTTCCATGTCCACTGCTTTATCGAACCTGGAACCCATCCTTTTTATGCACCAATTCCTGACAGCTTAATTATTCAAAAAAAAAAACCACAATAAGCAACAACAATTTTTTTGCATTTAAATGAGCAAAATAGGGACACAAGTTTACCTTCCAGCAATGTCAACACAGGCATGTCCCTGTTGGCCTTTGTTATTACATTGAATGACTCTACGAAGTTTGTTGTGTTATGATCACAACAAACTGTCATGTTAAACATGTGCACACTCCACTGCTCTTCTACATTTGTGAGATAATCATATGTTGCTGCATCAAACTCTTTTATCTTGGACATAGCTTTTCCAAAAATATACTCATTGTAGGCATTTGCAGCAATCCAAAACAGCTTATGAAATGTTGTTCCTCTCCATCCTAGCCTTGCAATTTGAGTACAAATGCTGGCAGCATATTCTTCTGGTAGCTCTTGGGAACACCTCAAATAATGTTGATTCAACCCCCTAAAAAAAACAAGACTAAGTTAGTAAACAGCTTCATAATCTCAAATTAACTTCTTTATGGCCCAACTGACTTTATCTCTTAGAACTGAAGCATGAATCCTCCAAGTGCAATCCCTCATCAAACACCTTGCTATGTACCTCTTACTGTCAGCATGGTCAACTGAAATAGAGAAGCCCTCTTGAATGCAGTAATCTCTGAATACATCTAGAAACTGTGTTTTAGTTTCAAAAATCAACCACTCCTCAAGAACAATGGATCCAAATGCTAAGTGAGACCAAATTTTACTATTTTTGTACATTTTGTCTAACACATGAGACCCATCTAAGTAATCCTCAAAGGTCTTCTCATGTATATTATCACGAATATCTTCTTCTCTCACAATGTACTCATCCTCAATGTCCAACTCTATATCAGAATCAGCCTCAACATCAGAAGCTTCATAATCACCATCTTCACTATCATCAGAAGGCCAACCATCAGACTCAACATCAATTACTTCAACCACCAATTTTTTTTGCTCGTAGTGTTGATTTGCCTCTTTGCTGCTGTTTTCTTGCCAACATCAAGGCCAAACTTAACAACAGTGCTTCTAGGCACCGTCCACTCTTTGAGTTTAAGCCTGGTTTGTTCTTTGGGCTGGATTAGTTGCCTAGGCTGCTGTTGGGTTGACTGTGTAGGGGGTATTTTCTTCTTTTTTGGAGTAAGCTTTTTTCTTCTTGGAGGGTTATTTGGTTGAGATGTTTTTGTTTGTGAGCATGGAGGTCGTAAGGGTTGAGGTTGTGAATCTCCTGAAAAAATCTCATCAGCTGCTGGGGTAGCAAACACTTTTTTACATATTCAAACCTATCATCATCAACATTCAAAATAGGGACCTCTACAGCCACAGTATATGCCTGCTGAGCCAAAAGCTGCTCCTCAGCTTCTGTTTCCTCTGTCATCCTTCTATTCTCTTCCTCCATTAGCCTAATATTTTCAACCCTGTTCCTCAAAGTTTTTGCCCAACAAGCTTCTGCAGACTGAAACACAAGAGATGGTGTTTCTGTGTAACACCCCGAGATTTTAATGACATAATTTAATATTTTAATAGTTTTTAAAGATTTTACGATTATATTTAATTATTTCTGAAATTAGTTTTAATAAATTTCTTGCATACATGAATTTAAATGTTAATTTATATATATATATCAAAAATATAGTTACGATTTCTTAAACAAAGAGGCTCGAATCGAAATGATTATTTTATTAAAATGTGTGAGGCCGCGAAAGTGAGTCTCTTAGTTGGATCTCGCAACAAAATGAACCGAGATAAAAATAAATAAAATAAGCATGATAATAATAATAATTAAAAAAAAAAAAAAAAGGAGAAGAAAACGGTTAAAGACCCACGAAACCCTAAACATTGAAGACAAGCCGTTTTCTCCTTCTCCTTCTCCTCCTTCTCCTTCTTCCTCTCTTCCCGTGCGCTTCCTTCTCCCTTCTCCTCTGCGCTGCCTTCGCCTCTCCCCACAAGCAGCAGCCTCCGCGTTCGCTTCTCCTCGCAAGCAGCAGCAAGGCTGCGTTTTCCTCCCATTCTGCAGTAAAGGCGGCCGCTACCAGCAGCCACGGCCAGGCGCGTGGTGTCCCTCTCAACCGTCTAGTCTTTACTCCTTTTCTTGTTACCCCATTGTAAGCCTCTCAAGTTCACTCTAAGTAATTTTCCTAGTAACTAATTAGAATTTTACTAAGTTTATGAACTTGGTGTTAAATTTGTATGATTTTTCATTGAATCTTGTTGTGGGTAAGAAGTTGATTGATGACTTGAATGTATATGAATCGGGTTTTTGAAATATGGATGAAAAGTGTTAAACTTTGTATGCTGGTTATTAAATCTTGCTGTGAGTGATAATTGGATTGGTGATTTGAATGCATTCATGAATTAGGTTTTAGAAATATGAATAAATAGTGTTGAGCTTTGTATTATTTTCATAGAATCTTTTTGTGGGTAAGAGTATGTTTGATGAATTGAAAATATTTTTGACTTAGAGTTTGAAGTATGAATGAAAATAATGGTAGTGTGCTATTTTGATGGTGTCTTAGTAATGAGTAACCTTAATTGTGTTGAGTGTGGGAGTTTTGTTAGGTAGGGTGGTCTTAATTGGCCTTGTTGAAGTAAAAGAAATTATTAATGTTGATTACAAGTGCCCTCGTTAGATTATCGAAGTATAATTAAATGATATTAGTAAGGCTATGAACATAGTGTCAACTGTTGAGAATTATTAAAGCTACTTGTTATGATGCTTGATTTTAGTTCTTTCTAACCTTAGAGAATATAATGAATGATGCTGTGATGTGATAACTTTAAGACTCGTCGTTGTCGTCATATTAGCACTACATCAACATTAAGTGTGAATCGTCGCCTTATATTAAGATGATGTGAACCGTTATAACTCAAAGTTAGTTGGCATAATGAAACAGTCGACATGATCCTTTTATTCTTTGCCGATGGAAAAACTTGTGTTATTGTTGAATTGACGATTATGCTTGATGTTGAATGAGATGCGTACGTGCTAGAAGTAATTGAAAACTTGTCGTGAATGGATGATAGTGGTTACTTGGTTTCTTGCTGGTATACCCAAGTAGTTAAGAGAACTTATAAGTTCTATTCCTAACTTGTATAGGTTCCCAGTTTATAAGAGGAAAGTAGACCCTTAGTTGGGTGATTTTTGTAACTTGTGGTCGTGCAGTGACGCTTACAGGTACGTACACGCAGTAATTTATTATCATGTTTATCGTTACAAAGTATTATCAATATTTCATGATTGTATACATCGTATTAGAATTATAGAGCGCTAGAAAGTGAATTATGCTAGCGTATAGTCATACTAGTAATATAGGCAAGTAGAATGAAAACATTAGGAGACTATGAGAACAAATTTCTAAATAGTAGAGAACACATCGTAGTTGTGTGTGGTGTCGAAGTGATTTCCTACTTATTGAGCCTTGATGTATGATTAATTGGCGTGACTCGACTGGATTATGTCCGGTTGATTTAATAGTCCCCTAGGTGAGGTTCGACGGGACCACCGTAAGGGGGGTATGAGCATGCTTGGGTCATTGGGCGCCGGATGGCCGATACCGCCCCTTGACCGAGGCGATACCATGCGGGCCTTGCAAACCCCAATATGGTGGCCTCTTCACTGGTTTAGTACCCCTGTGTGTTAGTTTTTCCCGAAGGTAGGACCCGAGAGGGTCAGCTGGAGGGGGCATGAGCTCATACTTTGCCAATGGGCGCCGGATGGCCGATAACGCCCTTGGCCGTGTCACTATGCCATGAATAGAGAAAGGATTCACTACCCTTGAATATATCCCGAGAGATTAGTAGTTTGAAAGAGAAATTATGAATAGATAGAGGTGTTCAAACAGATGAGTAGACTTGCTATTGCCATACTATATCGTTGTCTATTTTTTTGTTTAATGATTTCAATTATTATAAGTTCATTATTACTGACGTGTACATGTTGTTGTTGTTTGCTCATGACTATCTATGATGTTCCTGCTATGACGCATATGACTATGGTCATTATGTTGAGCAGCAGGAGGATCATAACTTGGCATGACAGGTATAGGAGCTTCTTTTGCTTTGCATTGGGGAAAGAGCGGAGTACGAACGTAACAATTGTATATAAAATTGTCTTAATGCTTGTAGCTTCTATGATACTTGTACAGTTTTCTTTTGGGGTTGTAAAACTTCTTTTGTATGGAGCCATGTGACTCCTCGTATGATCCATAGATCCGCTGCGTAGTTTTGGATGTACAGTAGGGAGAATACTCCTTTAGTATTCGTCAGATCGATGCGTTGACACTGGAACCACGATCCTCGTTAGAGTTGATGTTTTGTGAAGCCGACGATGATTTATTCCGTCGTGACGTATTCTTTTGAAAGGCGTTATATGCCTTAGATTAGTTTAATCATGTTAATCAATTATAACTATACATATTCTAGTCACATCCTCAGTTTTCAGCAGAGATGCTGCCGAAATTTCAACTCACTCACCCTTTTTAATTAATCCTTAGCATTTATGTTAAGTATTTTCTCTTTTTCTTTTTATGTAACACCCGAATTTCCTCCCTTCCTTCACGATTCTGGTTTCGTTTAAGGGGTTGGAAATTCAGGGGTGTTACATTCTGTCTCTTCGATAAACACTTCAATTTTACTCTTCCCTTCATTCCACTCCCACATTTTTAACATTGCCCCATCATCAACTAACTCTTAACTTACGATTTGTTCTAGGTTTACTCACAAACAGGGTGAAGTATTTAGGGAGATATACGTTCTATTTCACTGAATCCTCAAACATATACGCTATCAACTCCATCAAATAGGTCTTATCAGTGTCATCCACCCTCACATCAAAAGTACCCTCTGGAGCATGAACTAACAACCACATTGTACTCATTCTAACAACAACATTTACCAACAACACATTACATCACAATCCAAACTATAAATCGCATACAAAAAAAAAACATATCACTTTAGCATAATTCAGATTCGCATGCAACACATCACACTTAACTTTCATATAATTCACATTCGAATTTCATAGCAAACAAACTGACACAACTGATCATTTTCCACCAAACCCTAACCCTAACTCAATTTTGCAAAAAAAAAAAAAACAAAATCAGAACTTGAAATGCAAATGGATAAGGATAGTAATACCTTGCGTACGCTTAATCCACCAAATTAGCGTAACTTTGTGCGAAATTCAGTCACGACCACCACGCTGCCTCACAAACGTGCAATTCACTTCACACAAATCGACACTTTGCAAATTTTTGATGGATTTTAAGGGTTCTAGATCAATGAAGACGAACATAGAGTTTCTTGAATGGAAAAGAAGAAAGATGGGGCGTCAATTTTTTGAAGACATACGTTGTGTTTGGGAAAGTCAACCCTAACAATGACGCCAGTTGAATGCGTAAGGGCATTCTGGTAATTTATCACAAACGGCACACTAACGGCAGTTGTCATTAATGGTATTCTGTGCTAACGTACGAAAACTCAATGGTATATGGTGAATTAAAAAAATTTTTGTGTGGTATATTGTGAATTTTGGAGAAACTCAGTGATATATCATAAAATTTCCGTTATAGTTTTTTGTTGTAATATTAGATTTTGTCTCCCAATTTTCCCGTAAACTCATCTCTCCTTTCACGACATCTACAAGTTTCTATATTTATTTTTTCTTTTACTTTTCCTTTTATCACTACAAATTGATAGAGTAATTTTGCTTTTTTATATAGAGAATGAAAGGAGCATAAGAACTTATATAAGCTTTACATGATAATCATAAACAAGTTTTTACATAATTTTAATCGTAGGTCTAATATTACTAAGTTTTTTTGAATTAACACCAAAGAAAAAGACTATTTTTTTAAATAAAGTATTTTAAAATTAGCATCAAAAAGAAAATAAAATATATTTACTATTCTCTCTATTCCACCAAATTTGCTATATTTTTCGTTTTTCTGTTTAAGTTTAAATTAATTTACATCATTTCAATTTTTGACGTGATGAAAACTTTTTTTAAAAAATTATCATCTATTCATTTCTGCTACTTCCACATGGCATATGATCCACCTTGCTATTGTTTTTCTCACTAATCCTAGTTTACACACCAAATGTACTTATAGCAAATTTGATAAGATAGAGGGAGCATCAATCAAATATCAATAAAACATCAAATTTGATAAGATAGAGAGAGCATCGATCGAATATCAACAAAACAACAAATTTGATAAGATAGAGGAAGGTTGAAACCTAGAAGTAAATACTAAATATTGCCTCAATGCATTATTTTCCATTTTAATTTCTTCTTGTAATTTTGCATATTTTTTTGGCAATGGTCTCAAGTCTCAACCACTTTCTTTTCATCACAGTTACAAGGTGTTTATTTAGGTCCTCGGATCAAATTTGAATTGAGTGTTTTGGGTCGGTTTAAAATCGGATCATATTCACATTAATTTTTACTTTATATTAAATTCATTTTAAAGTCGAATTAAATCGAGTTTGACTCTAAAATCGAGTAAATATGATATATTAAACATAGAGGCAGGTATCATAAACTCTTCTGCCTTCTCTTCCCCCTTTTTTCTTTCTTAGTGATAAAGATAAACCTTTTTTTTCTCCTCTCCACTTTAAGTCATCAACCAAACAAGAACAAGAAAATGGGTTTATTATGGTGGAAGAACAAGACGCCTGAGCCAAAACCGGAAGAAAAATCCAAACCCGGAGAATCACCGGAAGGTATGAATGGAGCTATGGAGGTTAAACGTCCTCCTCCGACGGATGTTACAGTTTTCGAGTTCGGGTCGGTGGGAGCTTCAGCAGATAAGGTCACACTTGCTGGGTATTGCCCCGTTTCCGATGAACTGGAGCCTTGTCGTTGGGAAATTATCTCCACTAATGATTCTACTGCTCCTCAATTCCGGGTTATTTTCTAATAATTGGGCTCTACCCCTTATTTTAATTGAAATGGATATTGTAGACTGTAGTTGATCTTGTGTTGGATATTATAATTGTTTGATGACGGAAATATGAGACAAATTTGGAATACAAGATTTGGGATTGTGATGATGTTACATGTTTAATTGCATTTTCATTGTTGTTGCTTTTCATTTAGTTGTTTTGGTCTGCTGTGAATATTGGTTTTGACAAATTTGGATGGCTAGGAAAATTAATCATGGGATTTGTTGATTACTGCATTTCATTGGCTAAAATTTCATCAAGATTGAACCTTTGTATAGTTCATTAGTCATCCTTGATAGCAAATTTTGGGTAATGAACTCCTAGAATGTGTTGATTATGCGAACTTAGCGATTTGATAAAGAGTATTTTAGTATTCTAGAGTTATGTAGTATGAACATAAGCATTGTCAAATCCAGAATACTAAGTATATGGTGGGCAAACATATCTCTATACGTGCGTTCAACCAACTTGGCTGTCATTCTTATGTCTTATATATCACACAATTAAATAATTATTAATCAAACGAGATGGGATTGGCTTATGCAGCTCGGGCCTAGATTCACCCTAAATGTAAGTGTATACACAAATTCTTGTGAGATGGTTTCTTTTAGAGATCATCTCTAGTTGAGCCGACCCTTTATATATTTTTAAAATATTATAAATAGGCATTATTTTTAAATATTATAAGTAGGCATTATGAATAATGTAAGTAGAAATTTAAGATATTAAAAAGTAGGAATTAAGGATATGGCAATTAAGCATTAAGGATGATGTATGTAGGCATTAAAAATAAGGTAAGTAGGCATTAATCTTTAATGGTTTAGACTTGAGATATATCTCTCAAAAAGATGGTCTCTCAAGAGACTAGCTGAAGTGTATAACCCTTTAGTTAGGGGAATGAGTTAGAGAGAGAGGAGAAAATTCGTTGGCGAAGGCAGGATGGTGTTTGTCAAAAGCTATGTTACTCCAACCAGTATCCTGAGAGACTGCCTCTCAAGCCAGCTCATTAAAGTTGAATGCTTACTCTTACTCTACATTTTTCTTTTGTGGGCTAGCCCAATTAGAGATGGTCCCTCACAAGAATTTGTGATGTTACTCCGGTCTCCCAAATGAGTATGAGGTCATACTGGGCCTCCATATTTTGGATACAGCCACACAGGGATCTGTTGCACTTGTTTGTGCACTAGCTAGGGCATTTAGTTGCACCTTTTTGTGCTTCGTTTCAGTCCCAAGACCCATACATATTGATCCATTTTAGCACCATGTAGCTGATTGTGTGTGTTCGGGTTAAGTTTTGATATTGTTGTTGTTTTACACATCCATTGTCAATCCTAAGAATGAATGATGAGTGATTTTCCCCTTTATTTACTGTATTCGATGAACTCGTACTTTGAGTTTGTGTATGATCAAGAGCATATATAATTGAAGTTTTATTATCATCATCCTTGTATACGCAATGCTGTAGACTTTCTGTAGCGTTTCTTGACGTGCTCCACTAGAGTTTAATTTGTCAAAAGATGGTATCTGATCTTTCATTTTGAGGTCAGTGGTTTTTCATCATCTGATTCAGCAGCCCCAGAAGTTATGGTTTCTGTAGCAAGAAAATTTGTTGAGAACTGCTATCTTTGCCTATGGACTGAATTTGGATGTTTGTGCTCTATTTATGTGAAACTGACTCATTAAATCATGTGTACTTTTTATTTATGTGAAGTTCTATATGACGTTTGCTACCAAGGATCAATTAGTTTAACCTCTTTGTCTGTTGCATCATCAATTAATGTAAAATTGCGTATATCCAATCATTCGAAGTCCGGTTTTAGGTGGGAGCCACTTAATGTCATTCAAGTAAGGAAATAATGGAATTATGGGGAAGTCTATGTATTTATGATTCGTTATATAAAGCTTGTCCAAAGAATAACTTGTATCAAATGCAAATTTAATTAATTTATGTTATAACATCACAAGGCAGAAGGGCTCCAAATTTTATTTACGACCTGAATGTTTTGAAAAGGTGTCTGTCCATGGAGTTCACCCTTAACGGAAAACACAAATAAAGAAGGTAACCATCGATGGGACAAAATGAGACGACTGATGAGGAGTACCTGACTAAACCATGGGGCGTGATTATTGACAACCAACTTGAAAATAAAAGGTGAAAGACATGAAGAAATTCTGTGAACGAGTTTGCAACAAAGAAAATTTATTACTAATTGGTGTTCTGACTTAAGTGGATATATTAGTAATTGGTGTAGTTCTCACATAATTGTATATTCATGTGCAAATCAATACATCACTTGCAAGTTGAGATTGTAGTTCAATCGGTTAGAGCATCCCCTTTTCATCCAACTACTATGACATGAATTCTACCCAAAAGAATGTAAGTTATTGATCATCCAAAAATTGTCAATTACAATTTCCCCTTAAAAAGAAGTATATGTACAGTGACCTGAATTCATTACAAACAAGAAGTCAACTTTAAAAACATTCATAATTAATAGTTTTGAGAAAGTTTTGTCCTACTTTCTGCATTCAAGCACAACACTGTTCTGTTATTGAGGAGGGGGATGTGATCCTGTCATACAAGTGACCGTACAATCAGATTACCAAAACACTTACGAACAGCCGAAAGCAAATCTAGTTGTCCCAACTGTTTATTAAGGATTAAGAGCTTCCAGATCCAAGAAACTGGTCTGCAATCTTTGCTACCGCATTAGCTAGACTATTTGCCTCTTCTTGAGTGGCAGCTTCAGCATAAACCCGAATCACATCCTCAGTACCTGATGGCCGAATAAAACATCGGCCATGAGGATACTTTGCTGCTTTCAAGAAAAAAGAAAAAAAGGATAAGTCGATTGATGTCGGAATTTTAAAATCCAAAATAGGTAGAGAATGTAAATTTACCAGTTTCAGTGTTAATAGCTTCTTGGATGCCAGCAGGCTGCACAACTACCGTCTCGGCATTTGCAGTTATAACAGCAGTTCTGTCACAAACCTTGACCTGAAACCCCAACAAACAAGGCGATGAAGATAAAATGAATTACCCTAGGCTAGCTTATTGTACTAGAATTAGACAAGATCAATGAAAAATGATCTGTACTAGCCATGGTGCAAAAATACGGTAACAGACACAGTGATACGGTAACGGGGTGATGCAGTTATTGTATCACTAAATTTTGGCCTAAACCATGAAATACCACTTGAAACCACCTAAAACGTGGTATTTTTTACACCTTTACGATACGGGTAATATCAGTTTGGTAAATTTGAAAACTTTTATGATACAACCTTCTTTTTGCACTTTAATACTAGCAGAATGGCGGGTAATTATGTCTCTTAGAGTCTTAGTCGACAATATAATGTGTGGCCCCTTGTCAATTGTAGGAGTTGGGGTACAAAGTGCAAGAATTACCAAATATACAGGACAAACTGAAATACAATGATCACAATAAACTTAAAATGGAAAGTATGTCCATACGGCCAGAGATGGTGTGCATATTAACCTTCAAACATATCGGAAAAGAGAGGAGAAAGAAATTCACATATTGAATATACCATAATTAAAGCTAAATCAGGTTTGGTACAGTTCATAAGATGTTTTTGATAAATTTTTATCATTTCAGTTTTTTTCAACTTCAATTACAGATAACTTCAAGCTAACAAACAAGCCATCATGTAATTTATTTCAAACAATTTTCCTCTCAGGTCTAATGACTTGAGAATCCATTTAAACCACATAATATGACATGATAGTTTAAATGTGGTAATGGAATGGATGTTTCATGTGAAAACCTCTTTGTTATTGGGTGAGTTTACAAACATAAAAACTCCCAAACTCAGTGTAGTTGGGAGCCACTGACTGGTGCTGGGGTAACGGAATGTTGTATTTTCATGTGAGGCATTATTGTGAACATTGTTATCAACCGAACTACCAAAACAGAAGTAGTTATGTCGAGAACTAAATCGACAAATTCTTTAACGGCCCTATACAATTTTAAAAATCATGATATTTTTCTAACTTTGTATCTTAAACACTTAACAAACACTACGCAATTTAATATTAAGGCCCCCAATATTTCAGGGCCCTGTGTGGTCGAACATGTTGAACATGTTCGGAATTTCCCCTATATGTTAGAGAAACAATATTAGTTCATGAAAAATACAAGTGACAAACCTTGAGTTGTCTGCTAGGAAGATCTTTGTAGAGTTCACTCCAATTCTGAATTGACCAGCCCGTATGCAGTAAAATGGCTTCCACCAAGAGCAATCCACTCAATGCATCGCCAACCGCCTGATTGATCAACTTACTCACAGCTAATAATCTTGACACAGCATTTTGAACTTTCGAGCCTGCAAAAGGATACTTATTAGAAAATCTGTTTACTCGAGAACTAAAGAACGGACAATAGAATTATATTTCGACTGACCAGAACAAGAGGAAAGCACGCTATTTTTAGCCTCCAACCAAGACAGAACACTGTCGGAAAACAATATGGTGCCATGACCATTGGCCTCAAAGTATATACCGATATCATATTCAGAAGCCTTTTCGTGTAAATATTTCACTCCGGTAGCAGTGAAGACAACATCTAATCCAAGATTCTTTAGGTAAGCCGTTGAAGCCCCATTAGCATACGCAGTTTGCACTACGCCAAGACGTGGATGATAAGGATCAGATGTTTTTTCGTCATTATTGTCTTTAAGTATATTTAACTGTTCTTTGATAAAAAGAGCGAACAGAGACAGTATCTTGTCTCCATCCACGAGATCGATCATCTTGACGTCTGGTTTCACAAGAAAATACACAAGCCTATCGGCATCTCCATCTAGACTTGCGCACCTGGAATGCTAGAACCATTTCAGCAGTTAGAATTTACAAGATGTAACTAGAATTTAGCACTTCACAAAGAAAGAGCATTTCGAATTGTTATTTGGTTAAAGTGAGGTTTTATGTCGGTTTCAGATAACAATATCAAATATGAAAATAATGTTTACTTGATCAAGTGAAAATAATACAGCCAATCAGCCACTGTCACATGATTCACTAATCTCCTTGCGAATCACAAGTTAGAAAAAGCGAATTATGGTCGTTTTGGGCTATTTTAGGGTGATTTTGAGCAAATCGCAAATTCAAAAAGCGGAAAATTGGCGAATTATGTTACGCTGAATACAAAGAACTAGAACAAAAATGAACAAGAAGACCACTAACCTCAGCCCAACATCACCCTGGCCAAACCCAGAAGGCAAGAACTTCTCTTTCTGCACAAAATCAGCGCCAACTCCTTCATTCAGAACACCCTCTCCGTTGCTAGTATTTCTCACTTCTATTGAAAGATCACCACATAAGTCTTTCAAAACTTCAAGTTTGTCACCTCCTACTCCATTAGCACCATCAACAACCAAATTATCATTCAATTTGCGGGCTTTACTCGCATCTGGGATCAATTTCACTAAGCACCTAAACCAGATAAGCAATGGTGTTATATAGGTGATTCAATACAATTTTTCATTGCATAATGTAGTAGACGAAAAATGATAAACCTTGGGGTATACAGAGTGCAGTCATGTACCAACCTGTAAGAATTTGACACTTGCTGAAAGTAATCATTCTCAGTTGATTTCATACCCATGTTCCTAGCACGAACCATCCAATGTAGTTGCGGGGTAGTCAAAATTCCCATATCATGGAGAACTGCGCCAATTATTGAACTGATACCCTTAAAATGATGACACAAACCATTTAGATTTTTGACAAAGATTTAAACAACAAAGATCCCCCATACTTGGAAAATTAGTTTGTCTATGAAACAAAAAGTATTACTTGTTTCGCAGCATCAAGGAGTGATTCTCCACTGGGTCGGGTGTCTCTTCCCAGCAAGATCTCTGCTGGATAGCCATTATCCATTGAGATAAGCTCCTTCCTCACAAAATCATCAATAAGCTGTCCCAAAAGTAAATCCATGTTAAGCAACAACCCACAACCAGAACAAGTGGTCCTCCAAAAACACATACTTGAACAATATGTAATTGATAGTTCTTACTCAAACGGAATCTTGGTTTCAACAAAAACAAGCATTGAAAGCCGCCAACAGAATAGAAATATTGGCTCCAACTTAAAAAGATCTAATATATCATAATCCAAAATCATGAGGGTGAGCACAAAGGCATACCCAACTATGGAGTCTCGATACCCATGTCAAAGAGTTGAGACGGAAACTTAAGGTAAATGGAAGGGTTTATAAATTCTAAAGGTGTAATTGGGAAAATCATAGAGTGGATATGATAAGAATCAAGAAAGTTTCGGGGATGTGTACAATCCATTTACAAGTTGCAATAAATTGCACATCCCCACGTATCAACAATAAGTATCTACTCATACAAGTTACAAGCTTATCAAATTGATTCAAAATGTTACATAACTCAAGTTACATCCAACATAAAAAGCACTTTGACCACAATACCATCTATATATTTTCCACAAGAAACTAAACTAGTAATGATAAAAGCCAGTTCAAGAGAGAGCTGAAATTAATCAAGTTACACATTTTCAGTAACATCTCAAACTTTAGAAAAATCTGGAGTAACATGATCATAAGTTTCCCAGAGGTGTGGTTCCACCCCATTTATTAGACATCAATTTGCACCAATTCAAGATTAGTTAATTTGAAAAAATACCCACCAAAATTGTATACGTATTGCATCACATTCAACATTCTATTACCCAATGCTATTAAGTGGATCCAAACCTAAATGGGGTTTATTATATGCAACCTTACCATTATTACTGATAACAAAGGATTGTTTTTGATTAACTCTTTTTTCTGATTAATCCTTGATAGCAAACACCATCGACAATTTCACATGAATAAGAAGTCAGCATGATATAATGTGTCATCTTAATATAGTCCACTATAAACCATTCAAGAAAAATATGCTACCAACATCATGAAACTCCGTTAAGGAGCAATCATGTGTTCATATTGGTTAGCATGAACGTTGAACAATACATAAATCTTGTACTGCTCACGAAACCAAAAACTACCCCTACGTATCATTTTGTTGGTCACATTGACTTTTAAGTAAAAATCATGTCTCAATATCTATAAATACCTAATACAAAAAATTATTAAAATATTGCATATTATCAATATATACATCGAGATGAATGTAATAAGATTTCACGTGGATATATTTTGATTTTTATATATGCATGAAAAACCATGTTTAAATTCCTCTTTTCTTGTACGGAATATTCCAAATCGTAACCTTCAAAATGAAAGGAAGAAAATACAAGAATAGAAGAAATTTTTAGGAAAAAAAGAGAAACCTGAACAAGTTGAATTGGATCAGAAGCATTGGCAAGCGAATCAGCAAAGGGTTCCCAATGTTGAGACAACATTCCACCATTTGGATCAGCAATTTTGACACCATTATCAGAAACTTTGTTGTGGGAAGCTGTAATCATCAACCCAATTACTGATTGGGTTTTAAGGGATCTTAAGGCAGCCAAGATTCCTGCCCTGTACACCGTTGATCTCAGTAGGGTTGCATCTGCTCTAAATCCTGCTGTTCCATAGGATAATTTTACCCCTGTATGTCCAATTATAAAGTCACAAACTTGATTGATCTACAAATTCAATTGCAAAATTAAAGGGAAGAATAACGAAAGATTAAACCTTTGGGTGGTAAAAAATGGGATGAAGATTCAAGGAGGAGGGAACGCTGGTGTTCATTCATCCTGTAATTGAACTTTTATAAAAAGAGATTTGGAGAAGAGAGAAAGAACAATGCTGCAGCACCAACAGGAGAAGCTCACAAAAATGATCCCCAAATAAGTTTTCCATTGCCTTTCAACAGGTCACTAATAGCACTCATCAATTTCTGTACACTTTTTTTTTTATTACATTAAATTTTGTGTACTAATCTATTTTATCCTATTAATGAAAAAATAAAAAATATTCCTCATTATTTTCTTTTTCCTATTTTTTTACTCTACCCCTTCTTTCGACTTTCTTACTTTTTATTTTAAAATTTATTTTAAATGGTGAGGCCCTTGTAAGAAAATCTCAAAAATTTTCACTCCTTTAGAGTTTTTTAGATTTATTTACATGGATTTTTGTGGATTTTTAGTTTTTTACTAACGAAAGTAAGAACCTCATCAAAAATAATTTCAGTCAAAGAAAATTTCTACACCGATCTAATAATAACAATTTTAAAGGAATAATTATGGTATAATTAACTTGCTGTAGATCATGTTTATTTTTAGAGAGTTTGGTCTAAATTGAAGAGCCCACTGTAGCAATTAGGATTAAGGAGTAATGTAGTTGTGGAAATTGTTGGTTATTTTTGGGTAATTTTTAGTATTTTTTAAAATTTATAATACCTTATTGGAATGAGCGTAAAGTATTTGCTATTTGAGATGGTATAAGTACGTTACATATTTATGACAAAATCATATGTCAATAGATGTTAATAGAATTCTTTATTTCAACTTTTATGATAAAATGCAATAAATTCCTATTAGGATTTGCTATGAATTATGATTTGCTTCCATTGATTTTGATATTTGCCCAAATTTAGAAACATTCTCAACGATTAGCTTCAATGAACTAAGTGAACAACTAATTGATTGTATAATTTATTAGTATTGTTTAACGTTTTACTTGTAACTTGTAAAAAGGGATTGGGTATAAAGAATTTATTATGAGGGAATTTTTCGAGTTTTAAGAATTTATCAGGAATTTTCAAAGTATTAGAAATTTATGACGAAATCTGATAAATCTTCTATTCAAATGTCATTTAATAACTAATTGACTAATTGTGCCACCAAATCACCCAAAAGGCCAAAACTAAAACTTAAACTTGTGGAATTACTTATATACCAATTTTTTTTGGTGGTTGAATATGAATAACTGCTAGTTAATCCTATTCAAGGTGACCTAGAGAGAAGAAGCTTAGACAATATCGTTTTTGATTTTTTGGAAAAATACAATTTAAAAGATTTATGCTATTTTTTGATGATAAAAACATTGTTAAGCTGCAAATTAAATCAAAATGTAAAAGAATTATTCACAATAAAAAAAATTCCTTCATACATTAAAGCCTTTTTTCTTTGGACTCTTTTCCGTTAAGTCGTTGCGCGCCAAAAAATTGGATCTGGGGAAAGATGAAGTGAAATCCCTGTAAATACACCTTACTGGATGGGATTGAACCTTTAAGACATGAGATGCAATCCCCACTAAGTGAACTAAAGCAAAGCTTGGTGAAATGAAATGTAAACTACTACTAATCTTATTGACCCAAAACAAATGCATATAAAAACTTCCCAAAAGCACAATATTAAGTGAAATTGATCCACATATTCAGTTTAAAGAAGCAATTGCAACAATCATTCAAATTATTATTCTATTAACTACTTCTATATAGAATAAATTCAATAAAATCTTGTATACTTTGTTCTCATCACATTTCATCAAACAATCTAACTTTGAGTTAAAAAAAAAAAAGGACTTACATAATTGAATAAAGTTATTTTAAATTAAAGAATCTATGATTATAATTTTACTGGTTACCGGATAAATAGGTCTTCAAGCCCAACAATATATCTATGTTCCCCAAAGGGAATATAAGAACAACTGATAATAATGCCAAGGCTAACCACCATGTCCATTGTGGTATCCTTCTCTTACTCCGTTGGCGGAGAGGAACAGGCCGAGCAGCAACCGATTTAGTCGTTTTTACCTGCTTTGTATATGATGCACGGTTGCGAGATTTCTTTGCCACATCCACAGGAGGCTTTTCGGTAACTTCTGGCTCCCTGCTTGTTACAGGTAAAGCGGAATCTTCTGATTGAGCAGGCTCAGTTTCAGATGATGTGGATGCTGCAAGACCCTTCTTTCCGTTCTTCTTTGCCCTCTTTTCTGTCTCCTACATTGCATCAATTAAAATTAACAACAATTAGGAAGGCATATCATTTGTTAATCGCAATAATCAAGGAAAATTATTACAATCTAGATTATGGTAAATTGAGTAAGATTTAGCTCAGGGAATTTGATCATTAGGTTATGAAGCGTTTAGGTACCAATGTTTGTTTAGTTATGAACTTATGATCAAGATCTTCACATGAATTACGAGGAATTAAGGGGGTCGGTTCAATGTGCAGCTTTATACTCCTGTACGGAATTGGTTTTGCTCAAAGAATCTTAAATTCTGAGTTAGGGATTCTCAATCTCGACTTCCAGGTTTGAAAAACATCTTTGGAAGTATTTTCATCGGCTAAGATTTGATTGCATTTATAGTAAAGAAAACAGAAGTCGAAAATAAAGCATTTGGAGATAAACCTTTTTCTTTTCTTCAGCTTCCTTTTTGGCTTTAAATTCGGCCCTCGCTTTGGCTTTCTTTGCCAATTTTTCCTTCCTCTCCAGTGCTTCCTGAGCTTTAGCTTTCTCCTCTAATCTACGCTTTTCTCTCAATTGGGCAGCCTCCTCTTCTCTCTTTTTTTCCTCGGCTTTCCTAACCAACTCTTCTTCCTCTTTTGTCAACTTATGATCTTCCTTTTCTGGCTCAATTCTGCCAGAAGGTTCTGCTAATTTGTTCTTGGATGTAGGTTCAACCCTGTTTTTGGCACGGACAGGCTTTATCTTCTGCTCTGCAACATTCATTACAGATTTCTCGTCCACCTTTTTTGCCACTAAAGGAAAATCCCTTTTCAAGGAAACAGTCGTATTCAAACCGATCTTGGCCGAGGCATTATCTTTATTATTAGAGAAATCTTCCAACGACGGTGGCTCTTCATCAGGGCCAAGAGATCGACCGTCCAGTGTTCTAAATCTCCTCAAGGTACTTCTCCTATTGCATTTGACGTATTTTGTCCGAAACTCATCATTTTTATTCCATAGGTCCATGAATTTCTCCACCTTAAAAATGGAAAAGGCATGTCAAAGAAATATAAAACTAGATGGAGTTAACCAGTGCCTATTTAAAAATTGCATTAACACAGCTCTAAGCCTCTAAGGCTCTAACCATACCTGGTTTACACAGTGCTGTTCCAGATCTTCCATTTTACCGGCCTTAGCATAATCAGAGGCTATTCTGGCACCATCCTTATAACGGTAGAACATCTCGTTCTGCCATTTAAAAACAAACAAAAGCCTTTGTAATAGTTGCATGAACAAAATCATTGAAATATATAGAAATAGTATCTATGTCTCGCATGTCATTTCAAACGATCATCCAAAGAATCAAAGAAAAATAAACACGTGTAGCCTCAACCTAAAAACAATATCAGTAAACTGCATTCATAATGCAGGAAGGCATTTTCCGTTGGCAGGACCGCATTTGTTAGTCCTTCAGAGGGCTCTCCTTGGGAAAATATCACTAAAGAAAATGAGAAGACTATTATGAGAAGTCAACGACAAGTATGACAGATGCCCCGTGCCATTATGTCACACAGGAGCTACCAATTCGCTACTCATTGTTAGCAATGGAAGAACAAATTCTTTGTGTTTGAGCAAAAGAAAATGATTGGATCCACCGCTGACACACCATCCAGAGATCATAGTGAATTTGAGGTGGAACTAGTAAAGCAATGCAGGAGGGCCTAGTTGTCATCAAACATCATTTGACGGCTTATTAGTTATTCAAGAATTTCAGATATTAACTACACTTGACCTTTGTGATAATGGCGGTTAAATATTCTTGATTGGTTAGTTCAAGTGTAGCAGAGTTGATTACATCTAACCTCCATGGTTAATACACTGAAAACACCAGATCACTACTAAGGAAGAGAGCAGATAGAACGTGTTTCATACTTAAACATGGAAACAAGTAAAAGAATAAAACACATATCTAGCCTTTAATTTATGAAAGTGGCTCGCTAATGAAAATTTTTATTTCATGGAAGAAGCGCAGGCTGTCCAACCACTCACAAATCACAATCACCAAATCAGTGGAAATATATACCATGCTTGAGAAGTTGAGATGATGTCTTTACTTAAATTGCTAAATCAGTAGCTAATAAACAATTTATCTGTAATTCAAAACATTCTAGAATATCTTATTAAATATAATAAGACATGAAAAGATACCTTTTCATATGCCTTTTTCTTTAGGTCCTGAAGCTGAGACCATGCCTTTTGTCGAATGTCATCATGACAAGTTAGTTCAACTTTTAAACTGTTTAACGAGGCACTTTCTCCATCATAGATCCTCTTAACAGTTGTAAAACTTTCATATGCTTTGGCATGGTTTTCTCTTAAAGCATCATATTCTTTCCTTAACACCTGTATTCCAAATCGAAATAAATCAAGAAAATTCATTGATTTTGTTGTGAATTGATGAAAAATAAAAAGGGAAATTATCACACCTTCAATCGTTCCTCTGTTTCAACTCTCTGGTCCAATGCTTGATGGAGTTCTTGTTGCCTTCGAGTATTTGCAGCAAGTTGATCACGCTGTTGGTTCAAGCGCTTTATTTCACGTACCAAATTTCTCTCTTCTGCCAAAGACAGAGTTTCATGTTGTATCCTTCGCTCCACGTAAAGTATCTGTTTCCATACAAACGACATAAAATCTTTGTAATAGTCTCAAAGACCTACAATTAAAACACATCAGGAAATGTAATTCAACGCGATGTTCACCTGGCCATCAATATCTTCAACGGTAACTGCATTCCTGGCAAGGTTTATCAAAGATTGGGCTGCGTCAATTTCCTGCTTTTTGGCGGTCATTAAGCTATTTGCAGCTCTCTCTTTAGACCGGGAGGCGTTATAATTAGATTTAACCTCCAGAAAGGCAGCCTGTTCAAAGAAGAATATCATTAATAAGTCAGAACCAAAGGTCAAAAAGCCACGAGAGCAAACAGTTTTAGATTATGTTTCACCTTTTTCTCGTGATAGACTTTCAGAACAGCATCTCGTTCTAGTGTCTTTTTCTGTACTTCCATGTCACTTTTTTTTTTCTGCTCAGTGAGCTCCACATCATCAAATCTTGGGAGCCTGATCAAGTAGTAAAATGGTCTTTTCAACAAGTCAGGATTGACATCCAATCCATCAACAGAATCAACCCAAGATCCCTCCTGGTGAGTTACCAAAATCTCACCCGTATTAATCTGCTCCGAATTCACAACTCCATCATATGTTCCATGGTTAAACTCTGTCGAATGAACCCCATCATCCTCAGTCTTTAGAAAGGAGAAACCATTAGCAGTATGAACAATGGACTTGGGAATATCATCAGATAAATCTGACTGGGTGGTATTGGATTCATCTGATCTATTCAACACGTCAGCATGGATATTGATAAAATCCGTATTTGCGAAAGATGCTATACACTCAAAGGAACCAAAGATGATCTTGGATTTTATAGTGTCCACAGAATCACAGCTTGTCATGCTAACCACGTCAACCTCATCATTCACAGGTTTAACTCCGGTTTCGGTACCATTGCCAGGACAAGCAGAATCGTTACTTTCCATGTTTGGCTGGCAATTGAATTCAACAGCGGAGTAACTAATGCAGTTATCACCGGCATAAGGACTATCAACAACTACTCCGTGTTCTCTTGTTATGTCTGACTCACAAGGATCAGATAAATCCATCTCATTGACAACAGGTCCAGTTATATAATCATCTTCAGATCTCAAGCAACTTCCGGAATCATGTGAAGACTCAGCAACATTAACTTCATTCCCTGAAACACCAACTTCAAAATGGCTAGCATCTGGATCTTTGCTTTCTTCATCTGAAGTTGCGTTAATAGAAGATCTTAGCATGGACTGGTTGGTTGCTTCTTCTACAGTTTCAGCTTTTCCTAAGTTAGCATCTTCTGGAGAGGCTTTCATGTCAATTACATTAACTAATCCCCTCTCTTCGGAAACCTCATCTACAACTGAAGCTGCTGAAGATTCTAGGGTTCTTTCCATTTGAAATCTCAACTCTGCTTCTCCTTCTCCGTCAACCCCATCCAGGTCACAATCAATTACAGGTTTTTCCAAATCATCAGACAGTATATCCACCATTGAAATTTCATGGGTTCCTTTAGCTTCAGGCATCAATTCAGTAGTGGTTTCATCAGATTGAACAGTATTTTTTAGTACTTGAAGATCCAACTCTGAGTCAATCAACTCTATATCATTCTCATTATCTGCTCCTTCGAACAGCTTAAGGACAGCTTGTGTCTCCAGACATTTATTTAATTCTGGGATCAAGTCTGTATTTTTCAGTACATGTGGCTCTGGCTCTTCAACTGAAGTGTCGTTCTGCACCGTATCAGAGTTATCTACACCAAGCACAACTCTCGTTTTATCATCCTCAACCAAAGAGGGATGAGAAACACCATCAAGAGATGCATTACCATTATCTCTTTTCATAACACCCAATTCTCCATCCTTAGCCTCATTTACAACAGACTCTACACAACTTTCTTCAACAATATCTCTATCACCAGTTTCATCTACCCCCTTTCCATCTTCAATTTCACCTTCATCCTCCGATTTTATCTCTCCATTGACCTTTACCAACTGAACATCCTCACTCTGTTCTGAAATAAGACCATTTTCAATTTTAGATTCACTGACATTTAACTCAACCACATTATCTAATATACCATTACAAACATCCAACTGATCACCGCCTTTTCCCTGGCAATCAGCAACATTCGATTCCAAATCATCCATCTCCACATTATTCCCCTCAATAACTTCCTGATCATCCAACGCAACATCACTATCATTAACAAAAACATAATCATCCTTTCCATCACCACCATTACACTCAGCGCCCTCGACACTGGCCGGAGGAAGATCTTCACACGAATTCTTCATATCCAAACCAAACCTCTCCTCTCCTTCAATATTAACTACAGTATCAACCGTCATTGCAACAAAGCAATAGCAAATTCAAAAAAAAGGAGTAAATTCACTATCAGATCATCAAAATTACCAGTAAAAACTTACTCAAATTTCAAGTATGTAGATAACGATCAAGAAAATTAACGAATAAATGAAGAAAGAATATCAAATTTAATATAAATTCTCAACCATATAACTTGAATCAAAACTCAAAATCAATGCAGAAAAAAAAGAGGTCAGAATTGAACTCACAGATAACGCCAAAAACCTAAAAATGATAATGGATTTGCTGAAGATCAACAAGAGACATACTGCATTGTTGAAATTATATCGAAAGAAATCAGGAATTAGGGTTTGAGATCACGATAAGAGAAAAGATTTGAGGGAAAGAACGTCTGTATAAATTATAATATTTGAATTTCAGCTGTCTTTAAGGTCGATTTTATAACAATTAGTCTCTTTGAGAGACCTCAAATCCAGACCAGATTAATACTTCCATATGGTATTCTTAATGTTTTACTGATATAATAGGCCGCCCTTATTAGAAATAGTCTCTTACAAGAATTTGTGATTTTATAATGGAAATACATTTTCATTTTATAGATGAAGTTGTTTTACGACTAGTTCAAAATATGTGGTCAATTTAAATAATTACGACGTTTGTTTTTATGAAAAAATCTTATAATGTTGGGTAAAATAACATAAAGTTAAAAAAATATCCTTTTATCTACCATGTGAAAAAATTAAAAGATTAACATTACCATATGAATTAAAAAAACAAGACTTATCTATCATATAAAAAGCCGAAAATTGAGTGTTCATATATAGAATTTCCCATATTTTTTTTATGGTAACAAAACTTGTTTGTTTTTTTTGTTAAAATGGGACGTGAGAGTACGAACTTGTTATATATTTTTATGTTAGTTATTTTATATAGAACTGAACAAAGTACGATCTAAATTGTAAATCAAATCGAACTAAATCGAAATTTTAGCATTTGGTCTAGTTTACAGTCTAAATGGTCTGGTCTGGTGTCGGTTTTTTATTTTTCAGACTAGATCAAACCACAGACCGTACTATGGTCGAAAATCATAATTTTTTTAAAAAACATTAAGTTGCTACCTAGATTTTTCAAGATGTAGTTATTTTTGTATAGTAATACATACTTGAATGATATTGACGTTATCAACTAATTACAAATCATTATGTTTTGTGATTGTAGATGCTAAATATTTGCATAAACACATCTATTAATTTGGATTAAAATATAAAAATAAAAACAATAGACCAGACCAGACCAAACCGTAGTAAAACGGTATGGTCTGATCCGGTCTGGTGATATAAACGATCCAGTCCGTTTTGAAAAATTTTCAGATCAGAATTTTTTGTTTGGTCTGATTTAGTGTCAAACCGGACCGTATCCCCCTTAATATTTATAGCTGATGAAAGAGTAAGCTTATGGGCTATGTGTGAATTAAACCAAATACTTTATCTAGAGCAGTTGATATTTGATCCAACTAAAATAAAATTTAATTCGTTTCATTGTGGGTTATGAATTATGATAGTTTTATATTTGAATCATGATAGATTAAAATGGAAATATATAAAAAGTAATATTTAAAAATTAATTATATTTTTAAAAATAAAATTAAGTTAGATAGTAATTTCAAAAAAGACCTATTAAATCAATTTCATATTTTATTTATTACTATTTTAATAGCTATTAAATCAATTTCATATTGTATATTTTATTAAATTTGGATCACTGATGTACAGTATGACTATGAGGTTGTTTAGTTGCTTTCTAATTCCCTTGGATTGGAATTTCCACCAAAAATAGAAATTTGATTTCCAATGAGGTGTTGTTATAATTTTAAATTTCTTCCATCGTTTGTAAATTTAAGGGCTTGATTAAATAAGAAAAAATAATTTAGTTGAAATTATTATGTACCATTCTAAGTACGATTTTCCGATAGCTATGCACTTTCCGGTTCTCTCGGTCTACTATTTAAAAAAAAAATCTATAAAATAACTTCTTTTGCCAACCAATTAAGTTCCAAAAGTAGAAAATAAAAGAAAAAGGACGGACAAAAATTGCGATTTTGGCATTTTGCAACATTTATTTCCTCAATTTCAGTTGAGGGGAGCTGTGGAATTACCTATTTGGATAAGGGATGCAAACGGGGCGAGATGGGGATTGGAATTCCCATTTCCATTCTCATCCCCATCTGTTAATGCAATACCTATCTTTGTTTTCATTTCTGCGACGGGTATAATTTTTTCCCCGTCCCCTCTCCGATGGGTTTGTATCTAAAACCATAATCGCCCCACCACCCATCTGGGTATCCATCCCCGTCTAATACCCATTTTTTCCGCCCCACCACCCGTCAAATCCTCGCTTAATACCCATCTGTGCCACATATTTATATTCAATCATTTGGGCCTTAAAACTCATAATACATATCCAAACTCCAAAGTCTCAAACAAACACACATCCAAAGTCTCAAATAAATCGGGATTTTCCAAAATTTGAAAAAAAAAAATTTGAAAATAAATTTAGGGTTTTCCAAAATGTGTACATATCTTGAGGCGGGGCGGGTATCACCTAAAACCCATCCCCATCCCGCCCCGCCTGCATCCCTAATTTGGATGTATGTATTGTTACTTCCTCCGTTATAAAATACTTGCTACATTTCGTTTTGGGCTATTCATCGTTCAAGCTTATTTTGTATATTGTGGCTAATATATAAGTACAAATATAGTCAAGTGGAATCTTGTTCGAATTGTCTAATCGTATACTTTCATAATATTAACTTTTTATAATTTTTAGAAGTGTATAAATCAACATATAAAATGAACAAAATAACACATTAAATTGCGTAAAAAGTCAAATGTAGCAAGTATAATGGAATGGAGGAAGTACTTCATTTTATTTATTTATGTATGGTAAGAAGGCGAGTCACCTTTATATGGAATTATAAATTACTTGAAAAGTTTTATACAAAAAATGAACTAAATGTATCCTTTCCGACTTCAATATAAGAGCAATAAGACAAAAGAATGGAGTATTTAATTAAAGTAAATGGCTTTTTAATTGATTTTTTTGTTGTCTTTGGTTTTTGGATTTTTGTTAGTTAAAAAGAAAAAAAGTATTTTGGTAAAATTTGATTTTAAGCCAAAATGAAAATATTAGCTTTGTTAGCTTTTTTCAATGTTTTTGGCTTATCAGCACATTATTTCTACATAAACAATCAACAACAAATACTTAATCTCACCGAACTTCTCATTAAACAGTTGGTTTATCTAACTAGTTTAATAACAAACCTATACGGTCAACACTTTCAACTAATCAAACAAGTAAACTGAAAAACCAACAAACATTTGTTAGACAACCCCAAAATTAATGATTTTATATATATATATATATATATATATATATATATATATATATATATATATATATATATATTGAAAATAATAAATCACTTTCCAATGTGAATCATGTTTGGTCTTGTTGGCTTGAAGATGCTACCCTTTTAAATCTATTTCATTATGTTGTGCATATATTTATTTCGCTAGTTGCTACATTCTTTGTTTATGTATTTATATTATTGTGCATTCTTTAATATAAATTTAAAATCTACTCAAAATTAATACTTGATAGCCTATACTTTTTATTACACAATTTTTTACGCCTCTACTCTCTTCCTTTCATATTGTTATATACGGTTTTATACCTTGTACGATAATTAATGAAAATGATTATAAAATATTTTACTTTATATTTTATAATTGAGAAATTAGAAATAAGACTTTTTAGGATGATGTTTATTAATTTCTAATTTTATTATTTAGGTAAGAAATAATTAAGAAACTTGTAATATTTTTATAATCTTCCATTAAATTAATGAGCCAATAAAATTACTTTATTCATTTTCTAAAAACAAGAAAAACTTTATAAAAGAAAAAAATATATAAATTTAATTTAGAAAAACAGCCAAAACAAAGTGACGAGGGGAATAGTTAGGTGCCGGACCCACCAAACTTGTAAGTTATAGGAATTTTTTTCCAAAAATTGCCAAACATAAAAATATTTTCCAATATACATCAAAAAAAAAAATATTTCCCTGAATATTGTCCACGTAGGATAGGTGGAGGAATATTTTTTTTTCCTTTTTTTTTTAAAACCGCAACCTCAAATAGCGGTTTGTTTAGGAATTTTAACAAAACCGTTAGATGAAATAGCCATTTGCAGGACATGGAATATTTAAAAATAAATAAATAAATAAATAAATAAAGGGTAAACCGCCACTTGAGATGGCGGTTTTGTTGCTGTACAAAACGAAAACTGTTGCCTCATTTTTCACTTCATCCTATTTGTTCCTCATTGCTGCCGGTTTTTTTTTAAAAAAAAAAAAATTCTACACTCCTCATTTACTTTATATTCACAATTCCTCTCATTTAACTATATTAATCAACTACATTGCCATCTTCTCCTTCATTACTTGTTCATTATCATCCTCATTTAAGGTATGAATATAACCCTAAATTTTTTCAATTTGCAAATTGATTTTTTTGTTCATAATTGTTGTCATTTGAAGTTATAATAGAGTGATTGTTTGTAACATTGTCTTCATTTCATGATTTAAGCTTACATTTTACACATTTGTAGTTGAATTTTGTGATTTGTTTTATATGCATATAAAGTGTTTGATGAAATGCTTTAATGAAAGTTTACTATTTTGTAGGGTTAGTTTAATGGCTTTGGTATATATTCATAGTATTGTCAGCTTTATATTTGAATTGAACCTTCTAATAAGTGTTGTAATACTTTAATATTACACATTCTTGTATTCACATTTACACTTCCCTTACTCACAATCAACAATAAAGTGTATGTGAAATCACATGAAAAACATGCTTTTGTTTGCAAAATATGGATCATTATCCCGTTATAGTGTATTCGGGTGGGAAAGTAAGTTATACTGGATCCAATGTTGTGTATAATGGAGGATTAAATGCAGTGATGTTTATCTATCGTCAGAATACTACTTTGAGGTGTTTCATAGCAAAGTCTATGATGTAAATGGTTGTGATCACAACTCTTTTATGTTAAAAATGAAGATGAAATATCCGGTGACTGGGAAAAATGTGTTAGTCCCGATAATGATGAAAGCATTAATGCTCTTACTTATTCGGTATCACAAGCCCCTGGAACGATAAGGGAGGTTTATGTTGAAATGGTTGCAAATTCGGATAATGCGAGGGAAGTCATGACTAGCATGGTACTTCTAGAATCAGGTCCCAGTATATCCCATGATACATTTACAGAAATGTTAAGTAACCCAAATTACATTAATGAGCACTTAGATGATTTTACTTCTCCAACTCATTCATGTGGCATTGGTGGTGATGTAATGAACACCTTCTCCATGAGTCACTTGGGTAGACGTAATGCCAACGAGGTTGATTTTTTGGATCAGGAGGATGAGCATATTGATTCTGATTCAGAGGAGGATGATGACATAAGAGAAGCTTCAGATGCAGCGATTAGAGGTGGTGCTCCATCTAAATAATGACAACTCCATGAATGAAAATGGAGACTTTAGGATAGGGCAAGAGTTTAGCTCCTTAGACCACCTTAAGAAGAATGTTAAAGCATGAGCGATTTCTAACAATGGAAACTTCCGTGTAATTGAGTCGAAGCCTTCAAAGTATGTTATCCAATGTACTAATGCGGAAGAGAGAGGTTGTGAATGGAGGATGCGAGCTATCATGACCGCCACTGGCTCATTTAAGATTGTGCAATATAAGGGTCATAACCAAGATTGCTCAGCACACTAAGGTGATGACCATCCCCTCCTTACTTTTGATTTTGTTGCTGATCTTATTGTGGATATGATCAGAGTTGATCCAGCTTTCAAGGTGAAGTCAATCGTTAATTTTGTAAAAAATAAATATGGATTTGTTATAACATATAAGAGAGCTTGATTGACAAAAAATAAGGCTATAAAAAAGTATTTGGGGATTGGGATAAGTCCTTTGAGGAGCTTCCAAGGTACCTGCAGGCATTAATGCAATCTAATGCAGGAACAGTGGTGCAATGGGAAGTCCAACCGACAATGAATCCTACCAGAGTTATGTTTTAGAGAATGTTTTGGGCTTTGGGACCATCTATTAAGGGTTTTCCTCACTGTCGTCCCCTTATTTCTATAGATGGTGCACATTTGTATGGAAAGTACAAAGGCACACTTATTGTAACACCCCGAGATTTTAATAATGAAATTATTATTATTTTAATAGCTTTTAAAGATTTTTCAGTTATATTAAATTATTCCTTAATTAGTTTTAATAAATTTCTTTCATATACGGATTTAAATGTTAACTTATATATATATTAAAAATATAGTTACGATATCTTAAATAAAGAGGTTCGAATCAAAATGATTATTTCACTAAAATGTGTGAGCCCACAAAGGCTCTTAGTTGGGTCTCGCAAGAAAAATAAACCGAGATAAAAAAATAATAACAATAATAATAAATAAACAAATAAACCTAATAATAATAATAATAATTTTAAAAAAAAAAAAAAGAGGAACGGTATATAAAAACCCACGAAACCCTAAACGCTCACAAGACCTAGCCGTCACTTCTCCTCCTTCTTTTTCTTTCTCTTCTTTCCTCCCTCACTCCCGCACCCTTCCCTTCCTGCACAGCAGCCCAGCCGCCCACGAAAACACCACCAAGCAGCACCGGAGCCTCGCCTCACTCCCACGGCAGCCCAGCAGCAGGCGGCTGCAAGCACGCCCAGTAGCAGGCGGCTGAAACACGCCCCAGCAGGCGGCTGCTCCTCTCTGGATCCGTGCAGCCTTCCCCCTCCACCACCGTGTCTTGAGCCACGCCACCACAACAAGAACCACCAACCTCTTGACCCATTTCCTAGTCTCACCCATTGTAAGCCTCTCAAGCTCACTCTAAGTAATTTTCCTAGTATATAATTAGAATTTTACTAAGTTTATGAGTTGGGTGTTAATTTGTATGATTGTCATTGAATCTTGTTGTGGGTGAGAATTTGATTGATGATTTGAATGTACTTATGAATTGGGTTTTTGATATGTGGATGAAAAGTGTTGAATTTTGTGTTATTTTTCATTGAATTCTTTTGTGGTTAAGAGTTTAATTGATGAATTGAACATATTCATAATTTAAGGTTTAAGTGTGATTAGAAATTATGGGATTTGTGTTGATTGAATATTAGTTTGGTTTAATCCTATCATAGGTAATAGAAATAGTGTTATCTTTGAACATGAAATAATTAGAGTTTGATTTAGAAATGAGATTTCTAGTAGTGTGTGTGGTGTATGCTACTTTGGTGGTGTGGTGATTAATCGAATAGCCTTATAAATTATTTTAAGACTTGGTTGATTATCGTTGTGGTAATTAGTAATGATTTTGATTATAGTTGACTATAAAAATGGTCTTGGTTGTTAATTGAGAGTAGTAGTTGCTAATTATTAGTGACTTAATTGTTAGAGTTACTAATACCTCATTGGGTTGTTTTTGGAATCATAAACACATAATTGTAATGAGCCATGAACATAGCGTCAACTGTTAAGAATTATTGAAGTTACTTGTATGATGTCTTGATTTTAGCTCAACCTTGGAGAATATAATAAATGATATTGCTATGCGATAACCTTAAAAAGATTCGTTCTTGTCGTCATATTAGCACTACACTAACATTGTGAGACTTAATTCTGAATCGTCGTTTTGTTTCAAGATAATGTGAATCGTTATAACTCAAAGTTAGCTGGTGTAATGAAACACTTGACATAATCCTTTTATTCTTTGTCGATGGAAAAACTTGTTATTATCGAATTGACGATTATGCTTGGTGTTGAATGAGATGCGTACGTGTTAGAAGTAATTGAGATCTTGTCGTGAATGGATGATTGTGGTTACTTTGGCTTTTAGCTGGTATGACAAAGTAGTTAAGGGAACTTATTAGTTCTACTCATAACTTATATAGGTGCCCATTTTGTAAGAGGAAAGTAGAGCCTTAGTTGGGTGATTTTGTGACTTTTGATCGTGCAGTAACGCTACAGGTACGTATACGCAGTAACTAACCCTTATATGCAAATTGCTCTAAGATATTATTGTTTATTGTGATAATATACATCGCATTGAAACTATGAGATACTAGTGAGTACTCTTTACATAAAGAGCTATCGACTATGAAATCCTTGCGCTTAGAATAGTTTAGAGGATGAGAGTTAATAGAGGATGAGAATTATCCCTTATTTATTTAAGAATTAGATCATGCCTAATTAGAGTTAGAATGACTCCTTTATAGGTGAATTTCATATTCTATTGAGTGGCTCAGTGGGTTTTGGCGCGCTGCTATCCCAGGGCGCTCATTAATAGTTAAGAGTGGAAGTTATTCCCATCTGATAAGGTACTATATTATGATTAGCTGGCGTGACTTAACTGGATTATGTCCGGTTGTTTTATTAGTCCCTTAGGTGAGGTTCGACGGGACCACCGTAAGGGGGGTATGAGCATGCTTGGGTCACTGGGCGCCGGATGGCCGATACCGCCCCTTGACCGAGGTGATACCATGCGGGCCTTGCAAACCCCAATATGGTGGCCTCTTCACTGGTTTAGTACCCCCAGTGTGTTAGGTTTTTCCCGAAGGTAGGACCCGAGAGGGTCAGCTGGAGGGGGCATGAGCTCATACTTTGCCAATGGGCGCCGGATGGCCGATAACGCCCTTGGCCGTGTCACTATGCCAGGAAGTAGAGAAAAATCCATTGATAGAAAACTATTCAGTGATAGAAAGTTTATTCACTGATCGAAAGTTATTTAATGATAGAAGGTTCATTCTTTGGTAGAAAGCTTACGTATTGATAGAACGTTTACTTTTTGATAGAATATTTACTCTTTGATAGGATATCTACTTATCGATGGAATAGTTATGCTATTGAGAAATGTGCCTAAGTTAAGTCACCTCAAGGGTATTACGGTCTATGATCACACTTACCTTAAGATAGACAAGCTCTATAAGGTTATGTGTTAGGTATTCTGTTAATGCCTTGATCGAGTTGAACTATGCGTGTTTTGCAAGAGTTTATGTTTGAAACGAGGAGCGTGAAGACCTACATTCTACCCAAGAGCACATGGTTCGGGTTGGAAAGCACGTAATGAAATTAAGAAGTATAAGTGGTCGATAAACAGTTACTATCCGTGCTTGCGTTTTACGAAATCATCTTATTTTGTTTTATGATATAATGCTATCTAGTAGTTGGCCTTATTCTATTTGATGTTAGTTACTGACGTGTACGTGTTTGTGTTTATGTTTGATTGTTGATGACTTTCTACGATTGTCCTGCTATGACACATTGGCCTTTGGTCTAATGTCGAGCAGCAGGAGGATCATAGACAGGCGTAGCAGGTACTGGAGCTTCTTATGCATTGCATTGCATTTGGGGAAAGTGATGAGGGCGAAGCATAACTTGTGTCATTACCCCTATCTTTCGATTTTGTATCTCTTGTTATCTTTTGTAAATTTTGGTTGTATATGTTTTGTTATGAGGCCTTGTGTCCTCCCACGTGTATTTGTATTTCCGCTGCGTAGTCTATAACTCTGTATGGTTTTAAGGAGTTAAGTCTTTTGAAAACGCAAACGTCGACACTGGAACCACGATTCATGCTTGGCATGTTGATTTGAGAAGCCAGCGACGAATCATTCCGCCGTGACATAGTTTTGATAGGCCGTTGGTGCCTTTACTTTATTAGCTTCTAAATAACTTTTGTTTTTCTATAAAGACACACAGTTTTAAGGCAGATGCTGCCGAAATTTTCACTCACCTTTTTAAAATTAATATTTGACATTTATATAAATTCTTTTCCTTTTTCTTTTATGTAACACCCGAATTTCCAGTCGTCCCTTACGGTTTTGGTTTCGTTAAGGGGTCGGAAATTCAGGGGTGTTACACTTATGATTGCTATGGCGATAGATGCAAATTCTCAGTTATTCCCACTTGCCTTTGCCATTGTGGAGGGAGAGAGCATCGACACATAGAGGTGATTTTTGGATTGTATAAGGCATTATGTCAGTAAGAGGGATGACTTATGTGTTATATCTGATCGTCACAAGGGATGACAGAGTTTTAGAGGTAGTGGAATTAACTGGTTTAGTTACATTCACAGGTTGTTGGGCGGGGGTTTAGAGCTCGATGGAGCTCTTATCATTTCATTAGTGGAGAGGTGGAGGCCGGAGACTCATACATTCCACCTCACGGTTGGCGAGGCAATGATCACATTGCAAGATGTGGCTGTTATACTGGGACTGCCCATTCAAGGACAAACAATGATTGGTCATGGAGGGGGACATTAGCCAGCCTTAGTTTATGAGCTACTAGGGGTTCGGCCAGAAAACCCTGAAGACCCTATAGAGCCGAAGATCATCACTAGATCCTTGTTGAAGTTGATTTGGCTCAAAGAGCATTTCAGCGTGCTAGAGGACGACGCGGATGATGTTACAGTCGAGAGGCATGCACGCGCATATATTTTGTACCTGTTTGGATGCATCTTGTTTCCAGACAAGAGCGGTGACTCGGTCCAGTTGATCTATCTCCCTCTGCTAGGAGACTTAGAGCGGGTAGATGAGTATAGTTGGGGAAGTGCTACCTTTGCATATCTGTATCATAATTTATGTCAAGCATCTCGTAAGGGTGCCAAGGTCATTGGAGGCTGCTTGTAGTTGTTACAGATATGGTCGTGGGAGCATATTCATATAGGGAGGCCTATAATTCGGACGATTCGACCCGTTGGTCAACATGATCAGGACGATGACGCAGAGGACGATTCGACCCGGTCTTAGGTTCACAGCATCGTTGTGGGAGGAATCCTTTAGCACTAAGGTAGCAACAATTAATTAACTATTCAAATTCCAATTTCACTATTTTATTATACATGGAAAATATTAAATAATGTTCGTTTGTTCGCAGCTGGCTTCGCGTATATCTTTCAAAGTTCCACTTCCCACATACTCTAGTCTACTACAGAGACGCACTTGATCGACAACGGGACGAGCAGGTTATTAACATTTATTATTTGTATTAGTTATCAATAAGTTGTATATATTACTGAGTATATTGATTTCTATTACAGATGACATGGCAGCCTTACACAGCGGCTAAGATGGACGCTTTTCCACACATATGTAGATCGGGCCACGAGATTTGGAGATCGCGTTGTCTACTTATTTGCTTTGACATCGTCGAGCTACATCTCCCGGATCGTGTCATGCGTCAATTCAGTTTGGAGCAGATTATTCCGCATGCCTGTGACACCCAACGTCAACTACATGCGATTGATACATGCGATTGATAGGAGGATTGGGGACAAGAACTACGTCATACGACATAGATCGCAAGTAGATGCGTGGAATGACCGAGCATCTCGATTGGTTCAAGGAGATAACTACACAGGTCAAAGCTCTGGTGCATACATGAATTGGTACAGACATATCTCCATACTACGCCTCACGAACACCACATTTGCACAACCAGGATCACATTACCATCCGACATCTACATTATTGGTACGTCTTCTTTTAACACTCATAACATATAGTAATACTTTTATGTGATTCTTTTAACAATATAATGATAACATACAGGCTGAGCGCATCCGATCAGTCCTTATACAATGCAATGACACGATTCACGGGGCTGCTACATCGCCAGTTGATGTGGGGTATCGGCTGTTCTCAGACCCTTGGCTCCATTAACGCGTTATTGACCGATGCATTGAGTCAGGCGGGGTATGAGTACTTCATTCCGACTCTACCCATCATTGGTGAGTTTGATGATACATTCCACACTCCTTCTCCACGGAGTTCGGCCCACTGAGGTAGCTCTTTCGGAGGATCAAGTAGTCGGTCCACAAGAGGTCGCGAGCGTTCATCTACTCAAGGTCGGTCTTCCAAAACCCCTTCGACATCCAGTGCTATGTCGCCATTTGTTCCTCCAGCTTTCATGACCACTCCTCCACATCTATCGCCTCCGCATACGATCATTACATATCAGCGTGCTAGTCAACGATGAGCTCCTGCTCTCAATGTCATCGCAGGGGTTGACGATGCGCACAACAAAAAGGGCCGGGGATTGTAGTTTAACACACTTTGTATCAATTTACATGGCTTGAACTTCTTATATCATTGTCCAAGGTTATAATATATGTTCGCATTATATTCATAATCAATGTTTACAAATCAAGTTGGTTTGTAGTTGATTATTATGGAATACATGGTATTGAACTAGTTTAATGCAGGTTGTGCTAACTATTTATGGGAATTGAAAGAAAAAAATAAAATGTTGCACAAGCATATTGGGGTTTACTAGGAGAAAACCGCCACATGAGATGGCAGTTTGCCCTAACCAAACCGCTACTTCATGTGGCGGTTTACTGGCCGGTTAATGCAAACCGCCATCTCATTTGACGGTTTTATCTGGAAATTTTTTTTTTAAATTGTCACATGAACGATATTTTGGAAAATACTTTTCCATGAAATTTCATGCAAAGTGTAAATAAGTTATAAAACTTGCAATATTGAAGAAAAAAGATTCAATTTATAGATTTGACACTTTTTTGTTTGGAAAAGTCAAATAATAATAATCCTTAAAAATTTAATCCACAAATTATTCCCCCAAAATTCTCAACATAAAGGGCTAACGGATCGCATGTAGAAAAGATTCGCATAAACAACAATTGTATATTTCATCAACAGTGTTCCGACTTCCGATACATGTGGGAGAATAATGTTTCGTCTTGCTTATTTTAAGAAAATCATATTAAAAAATAGTTTTTATTTTTTCACTCATGATTTATTAGAGGTTAATATGTTTCGTCTTGCTCATTTATCAATCTTGCAATATATTAAAAATGGAATACTTGATATACCATATAAATTTACTTATACTAGTTTTTCACTTTTTTGTTTGAAAACTATGAACTATTTAGAAGATTCTAATATTTTTATAAATTTTACAATTTATAAAAAAAACATTCTTTGCCATAACACAATAGAAAAAACCAAAAATATCTTAAACATGTATTTTATCAAAGTTACGAAAAAAAAAATGAAAACATAATGTTTTTGTTGAGTATATAACATGTACTGCAGTTTTGACCATTTACTTAAATTTTTAGTTAAATATATTTTAAAATCTCAACTATTAGCTTCAGTTTTTAGTTGAGTTGGTTCATCGACAATTTTATTATTTAGGCCAATTTTTTAGTTTAAAAATATTAAATTTCATAGTCTGTCAAGGAACAACTCAACCAAAAGCTTAAGCTAATGGTTGAGACCCCAAGATATCACGCCCCCTCACACAAGAGTCTTTGGGGCTAAGAGTGTGGAATGCAGCACAGGCCCTTATTATATCTGGACGCTAAATATTTCACTTTAAATGAGGGATAGTTATGATTCGAATTCATGACCTCTTGTCACATTGGCTTCTGATATCATGTTAAGAAACCAATTCAACCAAAAATTTAAATTAAAGACCCAAAGTATATTATATACTCTAAAGTGAATACATGATGTACAATACATGATGTAAAGCTCTATTCTTAAATTGAAAGAAAGTGAATAAACGATAAGGGAGTAACGACTAAACGTCAAAGCAAAGTCTTTGATCGGATCATAGAGATTAAACAAGAGATTCCAAACTTTGTGAGATACAATAATAATTACTATATTTATTAATGTCTTGTCGTTTACTACTACATTTTTTTCTTTAATATCAGAGGCTTTATCACAGAAAACTTTGCACCTTTTATTGGATATTGTTTGGAATATTCCTACTTAAATTTCCATTTTCCTTCAAATTTTACTGCATCAACTGCTGATAGTTCATGTTCTTTTTAAAATATTTGTATTTAATTATGATATAATATGTGAAAAATTATTAATAAATAGTAAGTATAATGAAACTGAGGTAATAGAATGATGTCGTCTTTGTTTGAATTTTTCTGGAGTCTACTATTTCCTACGTGTGATTAGAAACGTAAAAATTAGTGGGGTCTCAGGGTTTGGGTGGATTTAATTTCAAGTCGGATTATATTTAGAAAAACTATTTTATATGAAACCGTCTTATCAAGAAAATAACTCATTAGTCAATTTCTCAATTTGATCATCTTATATGATTATAAAATAATCACTTTACTGTATATTTCATAACATATGTCACCCTCATATTTTTCAGCTAAACACCATTTTATTGGGTTTCAAGTCACATTAGAAAAGAACGTTATTAGTTTATTTTGTTTACCTGGAATCCATCCACTTAATTAATAAGTGGTTACGTACTTACATAAATTATGCATTACAGGCAATATAAATAAAACTTATAATTTATACTTCTAATTTTGGGTTAAGTATATCTTTTATAACCGACTTGTCCCACATCAAAAAAATAAATAAGTATATATTACTTTATAAAATTAAAAAATAACTTTTATTATTACCAATTAATTTTAACAGTAAATGAAGTATTTGTTTTAACTTATAATTGAATTATCTTTTTTCCGTCTTTTTTGAGTTATTTAAATTTTTTTTCTAAAATCAAATTGAAAGCAACTAACAATGCAAGTAGTACTTTTTACCAACATCTTATATTCCAAGAGTAGTGTTTTTTTTTGGACGGATATATTCCAAGAGTTATTCATTGTCATATACAATGAGTATTTTCAATTGGCATATTGCCCAATAAAGAGGACAAGGCAGAACATATTGATACATAAAATAAGTGCCAAAATTTTGGCTTAATTTATACTACAAGCTGTAATCTGTAGATCAAGCTATTTATGTAGGCATGAAAGTGAAAATTTGAAAAAAAAAAAACTTATTTTAGAAAATAAATGCCAAAATAAGGTTCGAGAAATTTAAATTTCCAAAATAAGCATTTTTATATTAAAGTTGAGGTTAAGTATTTATTCGCTGTTACTAACAATGAACAAATCTAACCTTAGCCTCGGACACAAAAACGCGTATTTTGAATTTTTATTAAAAAAAATTTATTTTATTCAATATTTCCATGAATACTGCAATGATTCAATGTTCATAACAAATTTATTATCTCAAAATATTCATTTTCCATATTAGGAATATTCGGATGGGCACAAATATTAGGAATGAGTTTAGTCATTAATTTGAATTGAGGAGACGATTTTCAAGAGAAAGAAATATATGGAATATAGAAAGTAAGAAATATATAGATTATAGAAAGTGGTGGAAATCTTTTTCATAAAAGGAATTGTAACTAAATATATAGACGATTTTCGGTTTCTTGGTGGGGATCGAATACTAATTTCCTAACCATATTTGTAATTTGTTTCTTTAAAATTCATTACTCTCTTAAGATTTTTCTTAATTGCTTTTGTAAATAGCTAGTTCTTTATAATTTCTTCATATTTAGGATAAAATAAATATTAATCTAAATTTTTGAAGTTGATAAAGAAAAAGAGATTAAAGTTTGTAAATATTAATGTAAAAAAATATCAAGAAAAATAAGTTGAATCTATGGCAAATTAAACGTTGATCTAGCCATATCTATGTTATGGCCCACATAAGAAAATACTTGAACTTTGTACTAATATGGGTTATAATAGATAATTGGGTCTTGTTTTAATTGGAGAATAAATATTACTATTTAAAAATATAACTTTCTGTATGAGACGGTCTTATTGTGAGACGTGTCTCCATACTTAAATTAAGTAGTTCAACAATAAATACTTTTAGCCTAAAATTTTTTTTTTTTTGAATTTATTTTAAAAACAGTTTTTCAGAATAATAGCTATTTAAAAAGTTGTCGAGATCCTACCCTATAATCAAGAACATGGTTTGTTGTATGTTTTAATAAACGTGTCAAGAAAGAGGTTAAGCACTACACAAGCCATGGGCGATGGGGGCGAATTTATTTTGGTTTTGCATCCTCACAGCAAGGCAACAAAGATAAGGTCACGAATCACTACCCAACAAAATTAAAATATTAGTTGACATGTCTACATATTTTAAGAAAAAAGTTAGAATTTATAAAAAATATAACTTACTTACGAGCTCAAAAAAAATTTACTATTTAATCTAATTGGTAGTAATAGAAGTAGTTACTCATTAAGTATATGAAGTAATTATAGATTATTTTTTACCGATGTGATAAATTTGCATGGGGGTAATAAAATACACTTTAACAAAAATTTGTGTACGATATTTGACTTATTTGTGTTACTATCTAGCAGGTGATTAAGAGACTTTAATCGGACAATTTGTCTTACAAGATAAATTATTTTAATTAGGCTTTAATTGATTGGACAATTTGTCCTATAGGATTAATTACTTTAATTAAGAGTATTAACTAAAGTAATAGTCTGTTTTGTATTCGTCTTACAGTGAAACAACTTTAAAACAAGAAGTCCATTAGCTAAAAGTTCTTATTAATGGGTTATTTAACCCAAGTGTAAGGCACGTCTCATGGTGACACCGTCACATACAAAAATTTGTGTTAAAAATAATTAATTTTATGGAACAAATTATCCAATTAAAGTCTCTCAATCACCGCCGGCTACTTAATTTAAGACACCGGCCTACTTGCTTAACTATGCAATACATCCTCTTAAGACATTTCTTGCCACATAACAACTTTCAATTAGGAAATGGTGAGAAATTAGAAGGACTAAGTTCAAATGGAAAAAAAATAAAATTTCATGAAAGAACCTATTAGGAATTTTTTATTAACTTACTATTTTGTAACAAAAAAATTTATAATAGTACTTGTTCGCATTGTTAGTAATAGCGAACAAAATTTTTACTTGACTTTTTAATCAAGTGTTGTAGAGTAAATAAATCCAAATCTCAAATCCGAACACATTTTGGGATTTTTTTTTATCAAAAATGTTGATTTATTTTATAAATTTGCGTTTCTCAGCTCGTCTTGTATGAGATTATCGCAACATAACATAACCCATATAATTAATTTATTTCTCTAGTTGAGTAAGTTAAAATTATGAATGATCAAATTAACACACTAAATATACATGGATTAATTCAATAAAGATGATTTCATTATTACATCGAGTCATTTAAGAATTTTCTTTTTCATTAGGTCAACACTCAATCCAGATACAGCTAGTCTCTTGAGAGAGTGTCTCTTTGAGAGATGTATCTCAAGTGCAGTCTATTAAAGATTAATACCTACTTACCGTATTCTTAATGCCTACTTACATTATTCTTAATGTTACTTACCGTATCCCTAATACCTACTTTTAATATCTTAAATGTCTAATTATATTATTCTTAATGCTTACTCACAATATTTTAAAAAATATATAATAGGCCATGGCAAAAATTTGTGATCCAGATATACACGCTGTGTCTGCAAGTCTGAAACAAATGCAACCCCACGGGCTACGGGCCACTTCTTAAATGTCATTAAAGTTGCAAAACTTGATCATAGTCCACATGTTATAAATGCATGATTCACGTTTTACATTTTTCTTGCCCCATGGCCCATTACTGTTCTCAAAGGCTGTTTTCCGAGTATTTCATAACGATCGAATCTTTGTACGGGAACTTTTTACAGTGATGAAACATCGGACTAATTATAAATATATTATAAATTAGGCAAAATAAAAAAAAAACTACCTAATCTATACCTCTTTTTATAAAAAACTACCTTATATAAAAATTTTTGCAAAAAACTACTTTATATAATACAATTCTTTACAAAACACTACCTTATAACGGTTTTTGGCCTTTGACCGTTAAGTTTAACCCTTGACCCTCACGTGATAGTCACGTGATTCTTTAATCAGCCAGAAAACGGGCCTTAACCCCAGTAAACCCAACTGACCCGCGTTCCCTTCCCTTTTCCTTGCTTAAAACAGTAAAAGCCTTCCATGGCTGCCGCCAAAAGCAACATGCACTAAGACCACCGGAAAAAGACCCAAGACGGTCCCTAACCATGCGCCAACCACCCAAACTATACCAGCTACCGTGGCTTGAGCCACCGAGCCGCCAAAGTGGGCGTTTTTGCTTAAATTTTCCGCAACATTAAAATGAAATTCGACCATCAAATGTTCAAATTATAATTGCAAAATAAGGGCAAAACGTATAACTATCATAAAATTATAGTTTAGAAATGATTAATTATGAAATTTCACAAAGTTCATGAATTCAATTAAATTGGGGAAAAATCTAGGGTTTGAAAAACGAAAATGAAATTGCATTTTGGGGTTTAAATTAGTCAATCAAACAACAATCTAATTGTTGGGTAATCCAATTCAAACAATAAAATTAAATTTTCGAAAAAGAATTATACCAAAATCACACTTTTAAATCTTGATGTTGAATTTGGTAAAACACCAAATGACGTGAAGAAAGAATTGTGTTTCGAATTTCCCTTCTTTTATATAATTTTTTTTATTTTGCTTTTAATGGCATTCAAATTTATACGAAAATGGGATTGGGTTAGTTTGATTAGAGGAACCTTCAAATGCAAATGGAAATGTCAATTTTGAAGCAAGAAGCAGAACTTGCAGCCATGGAAGCTTCATCAAATGAAGAAGAAGGTCTGTTTTAAGGGTCACGTGACTGTCACGTGACGGTCAAAGGCTAAAATTAACGGTCAACTGTTAAAATCCGTTAAAAGGTAGTGTTTTGCAAAAAATTGTATTATATAAGGTAGTTTTTTGCAAAAATTTTTACATAAGGTAGTTTTTTACAAAAAGGGTATAAATTAGGTAGTTTTTTATAATTTTCTCTAAATTATTGTATAAGACAATATCATTAAAAGACTAATAATAAATATATTATAAATATATTATAACGATCGAGTCTATACATACATTATAAAACACATTTATTACATACAATGAGAATATAGGCTCCTTATTTTAGAAAATATTTTCTAATAGGAGTATCTCCAAATATATTATGCTCCCATTGAAGCAACTATGCTACAAAACTTGGTTAAAAATATTTGTATTTAATATTAATATTTTCTACTAAATTAAAAGATTAAATATATTTATAATTTTTCAAGAGTATTTTTGTTATTTTTTTATCGATTGTTCTAAAACTTTCACTGAGTTTTTCAATAATAATCTCATTGAATCTGCCACTGGAGACATGATCATATAAAAAACATAAATTCAAAAAGAATCGAGTGTTCTAGTATTTAAAGTGTTATATATTGATTAAACAATTAAAAAGATATATGTAAGTACAAAAGTTGATGTTTTAATTATTTTGATCGAAAAATTTCATCCAATTTAAAATTTTCTTGCGATAAGCCATTAACAAAATATGTATGTAAGTACTAAATGGTGCATAAGTTGTGCTTGTAAGAATGGGTGGTTGGGTCTAGAGTCGTGCAATGGTGGTTCAGATCCAACACTTAAATATGTGGGTTTTAAATGAGCTTTTTATTTTCCGACATTTAACTGGCCTTAAACGGGCCTTATTATTTTTGCTTGAATTATGACTCATTAACATATCTTTATAATCATTAATAGTCTAATTATAATTGACAAAAGCAAGTTATAAGACATTTAAGTCGAAGTATTATGGTTATTTCAATAGAAATTTAAAAGAACAAATTATAAATGAGCTGGGCCAGAAAAACCGCCCCATTTGAGCATGTTTTCTACATAACCCCATTTTATGAGTTTGATACTAGCCTTATCCGACCCATTATACAGGTCTAATCGAGTGAAACTTGTCGATCGAATCAAATCGATGGGATTTGGTTTGCTTGACTGGTTTGAAGTCAAGTCTCATTGTAAGTTCAAATAACTCCTATTCATATACAAGTTCAAATAAAGCACATATTTATGGCAAGATTAATTAACGGTTCCAAAAAACTTTTTTGGAACTTTTTTTTCTATATGCCATTAAAATCTTCATTATTCTTAAATCTGATCAAATCATCAAATACATTGTAAGGTATTTAAGTTATGTGACCCCAATATATAAACCACGATAAAAAAAAATATTTTCATTGACCAAAAAATAATTACACAGATCGTTACGACTTACCACATTCGAGATTTTACGTAATGTTTATCGTCTTTAGTTTCTCGTTAGCTTGCTATCATGGAATCGACCTTCATCACAAACAGAAAGAACTCCTTTACCAAACAAAACAGTCAAAGGAGGAGTAGAAAAGATCTGATTGAAGCAGTCTTCACTAAGCCCATAAACTGCATCACAACAATCTCTACCTACAATTATCTTCTTTGATACCGCTGATTTTTTGAGTGCATCGTAACACCCTGGAGCCACTGATAGCTGATCTAAACATGAAACATCATCTGGCTTGGATATGCTGTGTGCTACTCCACCATAAACCCCCCATTTTGATGAACCTGTGTTACATATCAATACTATGAACACTATGATCAACATGTTCTTCATCATGATTACACTAATTTGCTTTCTAAATACTCCTTTGATTTGATTTATTTGTTAGTTATCTGAATTTTGATGAATGAATGTGTTTATATATGAATGAATGGATAGTGTTTATTTTATTTTTGCAATTCATTAATGATTAATAATAGAGTTTGATATTATTATAAGGTATGTAATTATATCAAATATGATATTTTGGGAAGGGGATTAATTTTCTAGGGAATTATGATATTAATTATTAATAAGCAATAATAGTATGTGTAATGATACATATTTAAATTGTAATCATTAAATTTCAAGGGATATATACTATTTTAGTTCCATTTGACATTTTATGCAATCTAATGAGTTATTTTAATCATTTATATATTGAATTATGCATACTAAAAATTATAAAATGTTAATATCAAGAAAATAAGTGATCAGACGATTCAAACATGATCCTACTTGACTATTTTTTCTTACACATTAACCACAATAAATAAAATAACCTTGAACGATGAATAAATACCAATAAGAGTAATGTAGTAAGTATTTCAGAACGAAGTATTTTAGTTGTGCATGCGTGCACAACAACTGAGTAAATACATCTATAATCACTTTCTAGTCAAATACATTATTACAGTTTAAAAGCTATTCCTTCCTAAACCTAAGAGAGTTTAAGAATTCATCAAGCCCCCTCATCCCATATCCATATGATCTAATGTATAATTAAGATTTAAACACTATATGAACAAGAGAACTCGGTCTTGACTCGACCTATTTTGCTTTTTTAGCAACAGATTATTTGTTCTTCCTGCAGTAGCCAACATCAATTGTCAGTATCAGATAGGCCTTCTTTTCCGGCCAGTCTGTAACGACATCAACTCTCAATTACCATTCTCATAGAGACGTGTTCGAGTAACACCTTTTCTATCATAAACTCAAAAGAGAAAGAATACATATAGCGCTTTTGTATTAACGACATTAAACAAAGATAGAGACAAAAATCCCGGGGGAAACCAAGAACCCCACACATCAGTGTAGTATTCCGACAACCAGAGTTAAGATAGAATGAATGAAGTATCACCGAGCTGCAGGAATTTTAAAGCAAAAGAGGTATATGGTTGATTTTGATGACATCTGAAGAGTATAATTCGGGGCATAGATGCAACATTCTTTGCCAAAAAATAGTCAAAGCAGAAGGAACATGATCTGAAAATGGTTATTCATGCAAAGAATCATCTTCCGAAAAAGAAGATTTTGCAGTGAGATCATGACCAATCCTTACCTCTCAAATATGAGCATGATTATCTTGCTATCTAAAATTGTGTCTAATGTACTTTTGGATGTTGCCTGAGGACTTCTCGATCGGACACACACGACTAATCGACTATGGATAGGACAGCGTTTAATAGTGGAGCAGGTTGCCAAAGAATACTTGGCAGGACGTATAAATTGAAGCCTGGTTCAAGTATCTGGAATAGACGTCTAGGGAAGTATTAGAAGAACCAAATTCATGACTTAATGCATGGAATTACTCTCAATATCAGAGAAGTTAAGTTATACACACACATGATTCACAAGAAAATCCAATATCATCTCAAAGTAGCTTTTACTGCAGGGGTAGATCAACTGGTTGAGCACTTGGATTATATCCTAGAGGCACATATTCCAGTCTCTTTAGAACCACCAGAGGTTTTCCTGGTTGTTCTCATTGGTTTGTTCTCATCATAGAGGCGCATAATGACAATTATATTTGTCCGAACAGTTTGTTCTCACGGGTTTGTTCGACAAGCAATCCTAATCCCTTTTAGCTTCAAACAAAAAGAGAAGAGCTATACCATAAAGTAGCAAGCCATGCTTCTAAATCACACTTAATTCTAGTTAGACTACATGAAAAGCTCAGAGCATCTCCAAGTTCAATCATCAATTCTTATGGGTCATAACTCATAAAAATAAAGCACCTATCTGTAATCTTCTCTTACTTTAGTACATAGTATTCACTACAACCACTTTGAATTTTCATTCAACCCAAAGCATAACCTCACTATTATAGCTCTTCAAACTGAATCAACATCCAACAGGATCTTCAAATGTAACAGGAACACACAACAATACAGAAACAAGTGTAAAAAAGTGAAAACAACCAACAAGTTAAAACATCGAGTAATTTCAATCAAATTAGTCAATCAGTACTCAATACAAAACATATTCATGATGAACAATACAATAAAAGCATAAAAGGCTAAAACCATCAAATTGAACATATATGAAATCATACCTAAGCTATGTAATCCCATCAAACTAGCTCTCAGTGGAAGCCTTAGAGCTCCTGAATTCCTTCTTCAACTCTGAAACTCTTTTCATACACTCAGCTTTAGATTTCCCAGGAACAGCAGCAGCAATCTTCTCCCACCTCATTGATACATCTTTTGGAAATGATTTCAATGCATTAAGCAATGCAATATCTTCATTAGAACTCCAACTATTTACCTCCCCACTACAGTCTCCATTACCCATTCCCACATTCCCACCTTCAACCCTCTTATCAACTGCCTTTCTATCCTTCAAAAACTTCGAATATGAATCGGAATCTACCGGTTTTTCCTTCCCTAATGACTTAGCTTTACTAATAACATTCTCTACACTATGCTTACCCTTGAATGCGTCAGCAATTACCTCCCATCTTCTAGGTTTCCCAACTGGGTGCTTTATAACTAGCTTTCTTAAGAAACCCAAATCTTCTTCACTCCATTCTTTCTCTGCAATCAAAGCCCCATCAACATTTTTCTTTGAATTCAAAATCTGTTTATCATTTTCCTTAGAGTCAACCCTAAAATCCTCCGATTTTGAAATCTTCTCACTATTTTTCACAAAATTAAAAGACCCATTTGAGCTGACCCCATCAAGATCTGATCTCTTGCCTCGGTTTCTTTTATTGGGCCATTTTTTCTTGGATTCATCGAAATCATCATCGACGGTGTCTGTTTGAAGAGGGAATTCAACGATTTTTCCTTGACCGACTCGAATATCTCCTCCAGTGATGGATAGTGGAGCAAATGGACCAATGAGAAGAGAAAGAGAAAACCAGATGAAAATAGATTGGAGGAACTGTGATCGGATAAAAAAGAGGGAGGAAGTCAGAAAAAGAAGAGATAATGAGATAAATAAGATGATTAATGGCTTATTTTTCTGGGAATTTTGAGGTGAATCAATGGAAGATGATGAAGGTACAGGGCGGGATTGGAAGATGAGCCTGGGTCTGCTTTCATCATAATCGTCGATGAACTCCATTTTTGTTGAGACAACAACCCTCTGTTAGTTCGTCTAACTAGGCGGAGACTTGGGGGTGTTCGGCACGAGCGATTTGACGGATGGAATGGGACTTTATCTCAAAAATAAGTTTAAGTTTTTGTTTGTCGAAAGAAAATGAGAATAAAAATGAGAGAAAGTCCCCAAGAAAAATGTTTTTAGAGATGGTAGGTATTTGAGTTAACTTTTATTTTATTTCTTTCTTCCAAATTCCTATCATGATGAACAAGAAATGTAACTTTTTTATTTTCAAAGTCTCATTTTAAAATCTCATGAGTCCTATTCCCTTGTGCCAAACACACCATTAAAATATTTGATTGGTAGTCGATCCAAACATGACTTGTTGCCCAAATTACATCTCAGCCCAATTTTAACTAATCACAAATACTCCAATAAGTCATAGACCAATAAGTACTTGCCATCTATATGTGGATTACCAAATTAATAAAACTAATAAAATAATCATGGTGATTTGTAAAAGACAAAAGAAAAACTAATAAAATAATCATAATAAAAAGAAAAACAAATTCATTAAAGTCATAGACCAATAAGTACTTGCCACCTATATGTGGTTTACCAAATTAATAAATCACCATTATTTACCTAGCAAACCTCAATCACAAAAACTTGAACGAGACTGTCTCATGTTAAGTAATTACATTTCCCAATATTTATATTTTGTAGGCCTTTCTATTCTACCTATTAGTAATATTTAATTTCAGCTAGTCTCTTTAGAGATCGTCTCTTTGAGAGACATATTTCAAGTCCAATACATTAAAGTTAATGCCTACTTACATTATCTTTAATGCTTAATTACCATATTCTTAATGCCTACTTTCAATATCATAAATGATTACTTACATTATTCTTAATGTCTAATTATAATATTTAATATATAATGGACTGACCCAATTAGAAATGGTCTCTCAAAGAGATCGCCTCTCACAAGAATTTGCGATTTAATTTTTATTATTATTTATTTATCACTCTTAATTTGCATTTTATTCTTAACGTATAAGTTTAAACTTAGTCATCTGGGATCTATTTGATTCGTATCAATACAAGGAATATTAATATCAACTTCTTATAATTTTTAATTAAGAACAATTAAAAATATTAAGGATTAAAAAATACTATGTTTACTATGTGGGATCATATAATGATTCAATAAAAAAAATACTATGTTTTAAAAAGTTATCAACTCTAATGTTAATTTCAACACTTAAAAGTTTACTTTTAAGTTTTAGGAAAAATTACCCTGAATAATACGAATTTTCACTTCTACAATAATACGAATTTTCAATTAACCATGAATAATACGAACTTTGATACATATTTCCCACTGGAATACCTGACCGTTCTTTACCTAGAAATCCAGTAAATTTCCCATTTTTTCATCATTTTAATGGGTATTTAGACAGCCTTTTTTCTACCGCCTTTTCTTCATCTTTTGCTCACTTTGCTCTTCCAATTTAATTACTTCTTCATCGTTTTTGAACTATTGGTACTTGAAATTATTCGGATACATTTTAGCCGTTTCGATACAAAATTGATTTGGTTACCTTTATCTGAATTGTTCAGAGTTTATTAACCTTATTCGAGCTCACCGGCATGTTTAAACTTATCATAACTTAATTTTCCTGCATCTTCGTATTCTTAGGGACCAATTTTTCCTAGGAGAAAAATATTCTTTTCTTATCCTTATGAATGGAAGCTTTCGGGTTTTTAAATAATGTTCTCTGGGAGATCATTATCGAAGTGAATTGAGGGTTATATTGTAACTAGTTTCATGGACGAGACATCTTGTCTTTTAAGTGTAACTAGTTATTATAGGAAAATCAGTGAAAGTTCGTATTATTCAGGGTAATTTTTTCTAAATAAAATTATAAGCAAAACTTAATTCTTGATAAGTTACTTGGTCTTGGAAAGGATTGAGAATGCATAGAAGCTGTTTGATGAAAGTTCTGAGTGTGTTTTGGCCTTTTGGGGACTTGGAGTACTATAATTAGTCGACATTTGAAGAATGTGGAAGCGGGTTTTTTTACGTAAGCCGTTTGATGAAATGCCAAGCAGAAATGTTTTTTACTTGGAACTTGAGTCTTTCCTGCTACGTTCGAATTAGGAATATGGAGTTAGCAATAGAGTTATTTGGAGCAATGCCTCAAAATTTTAGGTTAAAGTGGTCTCAAATCGGAATCCAAAATGCTAAATTATACAAAATATATGGCAAAAGAGATACTCCTTAAATTGCTACATTAGGCTGATTGCGCAGGAACCTGAAGTTAATGGTGCGCAAGGGAGATGATAAGATGTCGACAGATGGGATTCTTATCAAGGAAAACAACTTATTGTTATCACAAATATGTAAGAACCATGAAACTAGATTTTTATTAGTTGACAAATGTTACAATTTACTGATATATTGCCTATGCTTGGATCTGATGTAAAATACAACATATAAAGAGAAAGAATAAAGCTAATTTAGTTGACTTGTACACCAGAGTCATATATGGCTCCTGGTGTCCAGTTTTGAGGTATGTCATTGACTGGAACAACCCATGAATCATCTGCTTCATCGCCATCACTGAACAACATTCTTATAGTTAACGGTCCGCTTGGAGGAGGCGTACTTGTCCACACAGCTCCATGATCTCTCTGCAGTAATTTGCAGGTAAAACTTTGCGTCTGTACATACAAAATGCTTGTTAGTTATATTATTCCTCTGTATTGTCTGTAAATCCTAGACAAGCTAGCTGTTAAATTAGGTTGGACTTAGTATCAATGCTAATATATTATCTGAAAAACACGAGGTGCATACGCCTTATAGTCCATAAGCCAAGGAGATATCATTCCAAAACTATATGGCTAGAGGAAGAAGGGCTCTAATGAAGTAATGAGTGTGCACATATCTTTAAGGATAAACCATCCCAACACCAGCCCTGAGATTATTGAGGCTCGGGGCGAAATATTAATTATAGCCCCTAACTACTTAATATATAATTATTATGGGCTCCTAACTATTGACTATTAGACGTTGTTTTCCTAATATTTTTGGATGGGCCTAGGACACATAATCCTTTTTGCCCCTTAAAAGTCGACCTTGATCCTGGAGTTGTCTAGAAAAACATAGTGAAATAAGGTATTGTATAGCTATAGATGAAATTTTTGTCAATGGATAAAGAAATTGAGACCTCGCATAGTTGCACGGCTGTGATGTCCTTTTCGCCTTGCTGATAATAGATAGAAAAAGCAAGATAACTTGGGTTGTTGCTGCTCTCTTCAATCTTGAATGTTATGTTTTTCCCCGGATAGCTGCATGCAACTCTGTTTCAATGACACAGTAAACAATCGATTATACCTTGTTGACTCAGATTTTGTGCAGAGAATCCAGACTTAAGCCTGCTTAGGCCATGCCTCGGGTCGTTTGATTATAAACCCTATTAATATTGAAAAATGACACGGGTTGGTATAGTATACTTGCATAGATGAGTGTTTGGCCCACTCTGCACTAGTATCCTGAATTCCCCCCAACTAACAAAATGTCGATTTATTATGTGCCTACCGTTGATACTCTACATCCACAACACCAAGAGATTTCAAAGTTGCAGCTGCATCTGGTGTTTGAGCCATCTTGCCGAAAGCATGTTCACTAAGGATAAAGTCAGTGTTATCCCCGGAACCTTGGTCTGTTATAACCACCGTAACCCCAGTGTCTGAGCAGTAATTGCTGTTGGTGCATCTCACCTACACAAACATTGATCAAATGCATAAACTACAGCTCACAGAAAGCTAATTAGTTGGTAAAGAACAGATTGAGGAAGCTTTTCTCGTGACTTCTACCGACAGTAGAGGAGCATTGACTGCACACAAACCTGATGGGGTTCCATCCCAAAACCACCTCATTGGGTTCGTGTGCAGTCAACTGTTCTCTCTTGTGGGTCTTGTTGCGTACCCAATAACAAAGTTATCATTCTGTTTACCTGATAGCAAGCACCGCAACCTACCCCACTGCGGTATAGATTTGAGGCAGCTGATACGTCTCCACCATTGACTGTAGCTCCAAACGCGCCAAACCCACAAGCTCCTTCTGCATTTCGTTTCAATTATACAGTTAATTCATCTGTTATCATATAACTTAGTGCATTTGTATAATGTATATACATGCAGTATACTCACTATCTGTTCCGTTTTCATCAGAGTTTGGATAATATGATGCGCGTGATTGAACGAAGCAGTCAGTACAATTTTGTGCATTTGCAGCACTTCTCAGGATAATCAAGCATATTGGAAGGTAAACTCGACTGTGCAATGAGAGTTTCATTTCGAAGAGAGTATAATGAAGGTGCTAAATATATGATCGAGACTCGAGAGAAATTGTGTTCCTTGGTGCATGAACATCCTGTATTTATAGTGTAAAAGTACACCAGAATTCCTTTTGGAGGTTGGTAAGATTATTAATCTTTTGACATTCAATTTGCAAGGTTTCAATGCTTTTGAGTTTTGACCCAGCATCCTTCTAAGACTTCAGAGTTTTTACATTGTTCAGTGTAAGATAACAACCTTACAAATTCCTTTTCCTTCAACAATTCACACTTTATTGTCACATTCTTGGGATTGAATTATTGGGTAAAAGGGTGTTTGACAAAATAACTTATTGAGCAATTTTAGTTTATTTTAATCCAATTAAAGGGTAGGAGGGTCAAACCTAATATTTGGTAAATTAGCTGATTGGAACAACTTATTGTTATGAATTAGTTGTTTTTTTTACAAGTTCCTCATAGTAGGGGTTCAAAATCAATTGGTTAAATTAGTTGATCAAATCAGTTATTGTAATCAACTATCAACCGTTTGCCAAACATTCTTAAAGTAACAGTACGCACATTTCCATCTAAAAAAGTAGAATAAAGTTATTTAAGGAAAAAAAATGAGCGAATATTAGATTAGTGTACCATATTTTGAGGCGCGAAGTATTGAGCTTAGAAATTGACCATCAGATGTTGCTAGGAAAGCAAGATTCTTAATTGGAAATTAATATCAATTCTAATGGGATTTTGAGGTTTGAAGTAGAAGACTAATTGGAATGTAAGATTCATAATTTTCTTTGTATTTTATGTATTGGAGGTATCAGTTAGGCACTTCAGCATTAGTGTTTTACGGGTCCATTGTCTATGTAGCAGCCTAGAAATTCTCCTTGAGTAATGTGATCATTACTAAGGGTTGTATTGAAACTTTTATTTCAAAAATTCTTTGTTTACATAGGTATGAGTTGAAAAGTCAAATTCATTATGGCTAATGTATATATAATATAAGAACTTAATAAACAATTTAATAAAATTTGCTTTTTATTAAAAATAAATAGTGATAATATACCGATAACTAATAAATTTGACCATGGTCTTATTATTTATTATAAGTTTCTCGAGTCGGGAGACTTCTTTGGCCACGCTCTCCATTATGGGTATGAGTTGCCTCTATTTTTCCCTCTCCAAACCCTGTCCATAGCTTTTCTATGAGCGGAATACACTGGATAGGATGGTGATGATGAAGTTTTTCTAGCCAATCTTTCTTGTTTTTTCAAGAAAAAGAAAAGTTTTTTCATAAATATTGCCAATATACTCTTTTTTTAGGAGTGTATCTTAAAAATTAATTTTTTAAAAATTAATTTTAATTTTCTTAGATTATGTAATACGTATCAAACTCAATACTATCAATAAATCATTTTACATATTCATAAAGCAATTGGCAACATAAAGTACATTTTTTGAGTGGACATGCATATACATTATACACCCGTGCACTATTACCTACCTCAATTGTTTGATTATCGTCTACATATGCTTGATTATCATAAATAATATTATATACTCAGTCCCACATATTTTGGAACAATTATTTTTTACAACGTTCAAGAATTATTAATATTATTTTTTATAAGTTTTATTATATATAATCAAAGAATTAACAATTAAATTTAAATAGTGTGAAAAAGTAATAAAAGCCAAATCTTAGAGACTCAAGGGTAGTTGCTTTGGTTGCATCCAAGTACATTCAAATATGCATCCTAGTGTGATTTAAAAATTTTGAATACAACTTAGTATAATAATTAAAATCGATTTTTGCTAATTATAAATATATGACATTTACTTTTGAGAAATGATTCTGTCTCAGTTAGAGTATATACTACTTTTCCCATAAGATTCGATTTAATTGACCATTTTTGATCTAAAAGATCATTTCATTTCTCATAAAATCACAAAAATACATCATAAAATCATAATTCTATGTACAACCTCTCAAACATATGCATGATTAGCACATCTCTAAGCTTACATCAAGATCAACTTCATTCCCATTTTGTTTTTGTGCTTTATTAGCTTCAATTTCTTCCAAATAATGTTGATAGATATAAGAAAAAAATCCCCAAATAGCCAATACCAAAGCAATGATCTTCACCCCATTCATCTTATCATGAAAGAACACTACCGCAAAAATAGGGGTTAATGGCAAAGCCAAAGTAGTAATCACATTAGAAAAAAGTGAAGAAATCTCAAAAATTAACCCTAATAACCCATATGAGAAAATTTCCCAACCTATAGCCGTACAAGTTAATATCATCACATAGGGAGCTCTCCCTAACTTGAATTCCCTCATTTCCGTCTTAATTGTCTTCCATTCTCCGCTAGCAAAGAGCCCTAGAATACAAGCACAACTCGAGACAAATGAAGGATAAAGCTGCATACATACAATAGTGTTAAAACTCTCATCTTTTATCAATTTTTCGAAAGAATATTGTATCAAGGACATCATTAAAGAATATGTTGCGGATGCACCAATAGTACATAAAAACCCTAGAACATACTTTCCATTAGGGTTATAATTGCCCATATTGTTCTCATCGTTTGAATTAATGGCTAAGAGACAAACCGAGATGGTGAGGATTACAACTGAATTAATGATTAAAGCAGTGAATTTTTGCGCGTTTATAAAGAAGGATGTGATCGCGTTGAAGGCTAGTTGCGAGGCACACAACAAAGAGTAGGTAGAGACGGGGAGGTATATGAGCCCATATGAGGTCAATAAGTTGTCCCCGGTTAAAAAGAGGCCAAAAGTCAAGTATAACAAAGATAGTTTAAGTTGTGAAGGACTATTTAGGGTTGTTTTTGAGGGTGAGAAGATGAATTTTAAGGGAATGAAAAGAAGAAAACCAAGTGATTGTACTAAGGTAGCCATCCATTTGCTTTTTCCACCTTTGTCAAAATAAAGTCTTCCCAAGAGAGTTGCACTTGTGTTACCAATGAGAATAAAAAGGGTATAAATAGTGATCAAAACCCTTTTTTTGGTGTGTTTATACTTTGGTTTGTAGAAATTTGTTTTCTTGTTGATTTGGTTAATTGTTATAGGATGAGCAGTATGGTATTGTTTGTAGTCATCTTCGTCTCCTCTGCCTACGTACAAAAGATTAAGAAAATAATATATCATTATTTTTGAATTAGATATACACAACATTAACCTGATAACAACAAATAGGTTATTTTGATTGGCCATTGTAATAACGAACATTAAAAACATTTAAAATTTTTAATCACAAATTGTTATGAGATACGGTCTTTTCGAGAGACGTACTATATATATAGACTAAATAGCCCAATTAATACAAATTAAAGGGAAAATAAGAACATGAGCTTCTTGTTTTGAGGTCGTTTCTCTGGGAGACGGTCTCTCACAAAAATAGCTATTTTTTAATTTATATGGAGTAATTTTTGATGATAAAAATTCTTCTTTTATATAAAAAAAGCCAATCAAATTGCTAATTAAGTAGCTGGCTAACCTTTAAAATAATTAATTAAATTGCTAATTACCTTTGATATGTTTTGGCAACTCTTGAGCATTAGCATCCATAAGAACCAAAAAAGAGAAAATTAAAAAAAAAAACTTTGAGAAAAATATATGATATAATGGTACTTGGTAGATATAAAGGAATTGAAGTAGTATATTTGGATGAGTTTATAATTAATAGTATGAACAAACTAAGATATTTGAGCGAATTTTTATAATAACTGCACATGCACTTCATCACTGTCAATTAATGGATTCTGGTAAGTGAATCTGTCTGGATTAGGAGTTTAGGACGTTTTTATACTTGCTTTTAATTTTCTGATATCTATTACAATTTATTTAAGTTGTAAATATAGAACTTCCAACATAATCACGATATATTTACTTGCTTTGAATTTTCTGAATTAAATTTATAGGGCCATTGTATATATATATATATATATATATATATATATATATATATATATATATATATATATATATATATATATATATATATATATATATATATATATATATATATATATATATGACATTATTCATTTACTCCTTTTTCATCTTAGGTGTCTTATTTACTTTTAGGATATTATTCATCTATTACTATTAAATTGTATTTTATTATTAATTTATAAGTTTAAACATAGTTATATGATCTTATTTGATTTATTTTAACGTAAAATTTATTAATATAAACTTTTATAATTTTTAATTATATATAGTTATATATATTAATAATTAAATAAGCGCTTTACATATAGTGTATAAAGTAAATAAGACACTTAAGATGAATAAGAGGGAATATTATTCATCAAGTACCTATGGCTATCAAAAGAATATTTAATTATTTATCAATTAATCATTACTTGTCACCTCATGCAAGTATACTACTAGGTGGTTGCAGTAACGTTTCAGTTATTTTTTCTCCAACTATATATGTAGTTTGGGAAATATTCACTTAATTGAGATATCTAATGCTGCAATTTCGATTCATATTAGAAGCTACTTATGCAAATATTAATTTTTAATTATAAAAATTAACTCAATTTAAACTTCTTTATGAGCTGAGTCCTAAGCAATTACACCTCAAAACTACCCTTAGAAACGAATCTGAGTAATACCCATATGCCAATTATGTACCGCTTAAACCTTCACTTTTATTAAGAAGAATGAGCAATGTCCGTTTTCTGATTTTTTACAGCTAATAAATAGTCTTTTATACTATACAAATTTAAAAATATGCATCAATTTAAAGTTCACTTTTGCAACGGTGCTTGTCTATCGCCTACAGAATCAGCAGATTTTCAACAATCAAAGGGAGATGCTATAAGGATATTCAGAGGTGTTCCAATCAGATTTGGTGATCCAACAATTATATTATCTTGTGCTCCATTGAATTTCCTTTAATTTGACTTTAAAATAGTTTACAATAATATAAATAACAAGTCTAGTATGAGATCGTTTGATAGTGAGACTAACCTATATAAGCAACCTAAATCATTTATATTTAAAATAAATTAATTGAGTTAATTTTTAAGAAAATAATAATTGAATTAGCCCATAATTAGTCGGCTTATGTTGAAATGGTCTTAATAAAGATTTGTCTACGAAATAACGAGGAAGATGAGATGTTAGAGGATCGAGGAGTTAATGAAGGGTAGAATCGTCTTCTCACCATTGGACTGAGTTTAAGATTGTTAATTTGTATAGCTTTTCTAATAGCTACATATCAACACCTAAAAGTTAATCGTTATAATAATTTGAATTTGCATGAGAATGACGATATTTCACATGATAGCATTTAATTTTTATAAAATCTCAATAATAACATTTTTATAAGATTTTTTCACAGTAGTCTAATTTCGAAGAGCAGCCCTTGATTTTCACTCCCTTCCATTCTCAGTTCATTCACTGCCATTTCACTCCTGCGTTAATCGAATCTCAGTCCCTCCCCTTCGATTCTCAGGCCACCTCTGCAGTTGTGACCGGCCAGCCCCTCCCCTTCTTCACAGGTATGGCTTCTTGAAGATGATGGCTTCCTTCTTCTGCGATTTGCACTTTTCCCTTGTTCAGTTATTTGTTTTTTGCGAAATTTCTTTTTTTTTTGTATGTGTTTCTTGCGACTTAGGGATTTTGTTAATGAAGTTTTTGAATTGTTGGACTTAGTACTAGCAAAATTAGGGTCGAAAAACTATGGCATTTTTGAATTTTTAATTTGTTGATTGCTTGAATTGTAATAATAAATTAGGGTTTTTGGTCATGGGTTAGGGCATTTTTGAATTGTTGATTGGTTTCATTCAATAAACTGGACGCTATCACGTGGAAAAATCTCACAAAATGGTTAATTAAACGGAAATTAACAAGAATTTAACAAAAAATGTTACGACAGTTAGACAGTGTTTTCATAAAAGTTAGATGAATTTTGAAAATCCAACAAACTTAATTTTATCACTAACTACCTAATTAACGAACTAACCCTTATAATAATTTGATTTTATAAGACAAAAATATACTATCTATAATCTATCTATAATCTATAAAAACTACTAATGAAAAAACATAATTGACACGTGTTACACATGAAAATTTTTCCGCTCATTTTTATTGACGTTGCAGATGAATTTATAGTGAAAATCATTTCTTAATGTAAGGAGTAAAATTTAACGTGCATAAGAAGATTCAATAAGCAGTATTATTTCCAGGTATTTACTTTGGTAAAAGAAAATAACTTCTTGATATAGCAAAAAATGAAACATGACAAAATTTGTACACCAATATTATTTTCCAATATTATTTTCAATATTATTTTCAAAATAAAAGAGAATAATATCTTGATATAGTAAAATTATTTTTTCAAGATTATTTACCAACTGTAGAATAATTATATATCTTCATAAATATACTGACATGCAAATTCATGTAGTTGTTATTTATCTATTTCATATTGATATTTTTTAAAAAAATTAGTTTTATTTAATAAATGGGTAATTTCACCTATAAATAAATTTTTTTTAAAAAATAATTATACGAACATAATATTTTTTCAAAATCTTTAAAATGAGATCAAATTTGTATAATATTTTTGAATCCTTTTAAAAAATTCATAAAATCATTCAATTATTCAAAAAAATTAAGCATTATTATAAAAAAATAAAATTTATATTAATTTATTAAAAAAATTCATAAAAATATAGCTATGAAAAATAAAATAAAATCTCACGTGACTATGTTTTAGCTAAAGAGGCCGAAGAGTAACTAATTTTTCGTTGAAAAACCAATCGATAGGGATAAAGTGACATAGTCTGGGAACTGAGATAAGGTGACACGTACAATCTTATAGCCATTTGCCAAATGCATTAAAATTATTGGATGTCAAATTACACTAGATAGATTCCCGTGCCAAGTACGGTTTATGAATCATTTGAACAAAAAATTATTACTTTTATGTATGTAATTAAGTTATTATATGACTCCTAAATCATGTTAGAATTATAAATTAATTTGTTTTAAAAGCTGTAAAAGTATTACTACTAGATTGAGATATATATTATTCATATATATAAAACATAATCATAAAATTATGCACTAAATAATATAGATTATAAGTAATTATATAAAATAATAGAAAATTTCAACACGTAAAACATAATCATACTATATATTAAAGTAATAAAAGAGTTGAACAGTACACTACAACAATAGAAGTTTCCCCCCAATTCTATTAATTAAATTATTTTAGGTAATTTTTATCTTAAATTTTATTAATTCATCATTTATTTATCTATCTATACATCATATTATACACTGAAGCAATAGAAAAATTGGACACATGTCACTGCAACAATAAAACTTTTCTCTTCCAATTCTATTATTTAGATTATTTTAGTTAGTTTTTCTTTCAGATTGGATATTTATACGCTACTAGCGATGATAACACTTGCAAGGTCAAATATTGTTGTCAATGATAATTTTGTTATTTATTTTATCTATTTTTTTTCATTATAATGTTTTTTATTATTTTTTATATTACTGAGCATTAAACCATTGCTATAAAACAATGATTTAAGAGTCATATAATCATCATACTATATTTTAATGCAATAGAAGATTTAAACACGTGTCACTGAAACAAAAAAAGTTTTCTATTCTAATTTTATTATTTGAGTTAATTTTAATTTTATATTGAATATTCATACGCTAGGTGGTGGGAATATTTGCAAGTTTGTTAACTAATTAAGTTAAATTAATAATTATATTATTTATTTTATCTATTTATTTTGATTAGAATTTTTTTTTTATTACCGAGAATTGTAACATTGCTATAAAACAATAATTTAAAAGTCATATAATAGCTTAATTACATATACAAGATTAATAATTTTTTATTTAAATAATTAATAAATTGTGCATGGCACGGGAATCTATCTAGTGTAATTTTGATTAGAATGTTTTTTTATTTTTTGTTTTTTATATTATCGAGAAATTGTTTCTTGTAGAAGTAATCATTCAATGACATTCAAGACCGTAAAAATCACGAAAAACGAAAATACCTGTTTGAGGATCGATCGAGCTGTTGGAGAAATCTCGTTCAACACTGTAAAGAATGAAAGTTTTGTATTGTGTAATTGGCAAAAAACAAAAAACAAGAATAATATATATAGTGAAGCCGGTTCACAAAGAAGCCCCATTTGAATCCGAACTTGATAGTGTAAACAATTTAATTTGTTTTCGGTATCATATAAGTGGAATGGACGATAAAAAGTATCGTCGATACAGGGTCGAACCAGGGGTGGAACAATTTAGAAACTCTAGCTTATTTGATTATTAAAAATTATAAAACCACGTTTATAATTTAACTTGTGGTGTTCTATGTAGTCAGAATTATAACTTTTACCATTTAGAAAAAACAGAGAAAGTACTTAAATTTTGTGTCCAGGAATTAGAGTCCCACCGGGCACCAATAAATAGACAAAATTTCGTTTGTAAAATGGACACATGAGTTTGAATTAACCTTAACTTCTCGTTGCTAATTAAATTTGTACCTTTGTATGAATTTGAACTTCCATAGAAATTTGCAGTTTTTATGCTTGACCAAATTAGATAAATCAAACAAATGCTCAAAACATCAATTCCTAATAATTAGAAATTCCAATAGAAAAAAATTAACTTGCAACCAAAGAATCTCTTATAATATTCATTATATTCACACTACTTATTAAACAAAGGCATAAGAGATTAAGTCTAATCTCAAGTCACCACAATTCTCAACCTCCATAAAACAAATAACAAACGCTCCAATATTTTGAATATTAACCCTAAAAAAGTAGGAGTGGCTGCTGATTTATTAAAAGTCTTAAATGAAGAAATTCAAGCTTTAAAATATCTCTAATCTTCCAAAATTATTTATATCAAGCAATGAAGTAATCTAATTATAAAAATTGATAATCATATTTCAAAAACCAAACAACAAAATTACGCTTAAAGGTTTATACTAAAAATTGTCCCAGAGGCACATGCCAGGGTGTGCCCTAACCTAGATCCGCCCGTGATCGTATCCACATTGTGTAGACTGACATCTTATTTTATATATGGAATAATCGTAATTATTTTTGCTAATTGTATTGAAAATGATAATAAAAAAATACTGAGATTAACAATAATATTAATAGTAACAAAAAAAAATGCCAAAAACATTTATATTTCATAATGTGAATTGATCTAAATATTAGCTGACAAGTCATAATCGCATCTGAGTGACATATTTTGAAGTGCAGACAAACAAAATCACAAAAAAACTCATGAAAAACTTTCTACATTCTTGTTTCCCTCAAATTTCCAAAGAACAATCTTCAACTCCAGCAGAAAAACCACCACATAATGGCTGTAATTTGTTCATAGAAGGGGAGAGCAAAATCTTTGTAGATGGATCCCAAAGCCAAAAGTACAAAATGGAACACAGAATTAAGTAGAATGTGCAGGCTCAGCAAGCACATCCACCAGACTGTTGCTGCTGAGGTGCACTCGAAGTCGACTTCAAACTTACATCAACCATGTCCTCCTGTTTTGTCGACGACAGTGTCTCCATTCCGGGTAACGCAGCAGCAATTTTCCTAAACAGTGCCTGCAAAAGGCATGTCAAGTTATGTCATAATGCGAGTCGTAGACGATGCGGTGTGAGTATTTGAAAAAAAATATCATATAAGGGGAGTTTTCAATTTATAATTGCATTTTTGTTGCTGAACTTTTTCTATTATACAATTGCACTATATGAGGTAGTTTTAATGTATAGTAACGTAGCAGAGGAGTTTTATTCCATGCGCCCGGTATTATAGTGACAGAAAGCAAATCGAATGAAATCACAAAATAGATGTTATAAACTTGTTGTAATTGATTACCTTAATGTTGAAACCAGCTTTTGCACTAGTTTCGATAAACATAACATTGAGATCCCGAGCTTTAGCTTCTCCTTCCTCTATAGACACTTGCCTGTGAAGCAGAGAAATATAAGTAAAGAACCGCAACGGGTATGATATAAAAAAAAATTCAAATTTGCAACTAGCAGAGTAAAAAGATTTTTAAAAAAGTGATTAAAAATTCTGACTAGAGAAAATATTTTAACTTGTTAGGAACTAGAAACTAACTTGGCCAATATCACTCAAATTCTGACTTGTTGAACCAGAGAAAATATTTTAACTTGTTAGGAACTAGAAACTAACTAGGGCCAATATCACTCAAATTCTGTCTTGTTGCTCAATGTGCCCTTGTATTTCCCCACATTTCTCCTTTTTCTTCCTTCCATTCAATGTCACAAGTCTGTCTCCTTTCTCTCCTCTCCTCTTCTCACCTCTCCTACCACTCCGACCATTACTATAATCAACTAACTGAATTGCATCTTCACATATGCTCCAGGCCCCCAAGGGCTTCACATGTCACTTTTCTCTTAGCTCATTCATCAAAATCATCTTTGTTGTCAAATCCACCTAAGGGGGTGAATAGCGGATATTCTAGGAGTCTAACTATAAGCAATAGAAGAAATAAGGTGGACCATTTTTTTCCTAAGCTCCTAGGTATGAGTTGTTTTGAGCATGATTATGCAAGGGTTCCGTTAAATCCTCTCCGAACTTTGAAATTTCTCATCAACACCCGCTTAAAAGACAAGGAGAAGGAATCCAAGGTGGCCAAGGTCCAGTGAAAATGGTGATGGAAGGCAGGAGAATAATAGAGAAAACAGGAAGGGGAAAGCACCACAAGTTTCACTTAACTTCTACTAAATCTAAAATCCTGACACGGAAAAATATTACAGGGAATGGTTTCATGTACAAAAAAAGGTGCTAAATGATAGTAATTACTTGCAAAGTTGCATTGAGCAAAGTGGGACTTCCTTGGAAAGAAGAAATCCCATTGAACATGGGAAGTTTCTTGCTCACCCCCTCCTTGGTAAAGTAAAAATCTAATAGAAAGTAAAAACTTCTTAGTCGGACCAACACTTCTTAGTAACTTCCCGTGAGTGAGAGAGTGAAATCCCCGAAGAAATATGGATTTGAAAACCAAACAAAAACTGAGCTCTATAACAAAGCATACGGACTTCATTTGCGAACAATGAAGCAAGCAGCAGAAAACATTTTAACTACGCTATAAAATCATGCAGGTGATAGCATTATCCCTCTTTCTTTAATAATTTGGAGATAGCTGTATATAAAGGCATCTATATCAAAGTTCTTCAAAGAGAATAAGTACTAAATCTTCAACAAACACAACAACCATTCACTGGAGATGAGAATCAAAAGTACAGCTCCCAATCAAGAGACAGAGAGGACTGACTTACCCACCCCAAAGAAAAAATACAAGACTTCATACTAGTTAAATGTTACAAGAAAAACTACAAACATTATGGTGGGGTGGGAAATACTAAAGCCAAAAGGCTACACTCCATTGCTACTTTATTTTTGAATAAAGAAAACACAGTCTATTAGATACTCCTAAATCTTATTAGTTGAATAAAAACTGTAAGAGCCACACCAACTAAAAAATTCAAACAAAGAGACTGTCTCAGTAAATGTAAACCATCTTTCATTAAATTACCTCTTATCCACAAGATCGGTTTTGTTTCCAACAAGGACAATTATAACATCACTACCCCTCTCAGTACGGACTTCTTCGATCCATTTAGCTGTGTTAAGAAAGGATTGTCGACCTGTTCAAACCACAAGAAGGAAATGTAAGTAGATTGAACATTTTCCAATAAACCCAGGACCACAACATCAAAAGTAAGAAGTTTGCTTATTGGCAGATTGAATTTCAGCAATTTTGTCAAAAGATTACTTGCAACATCATATACAATAACCGCCACAGAAGAATCCCTTATGTAGCTTGGTATAAGACTTCTGAACCTCTCTTGTCCAGCAGTATCCCTGCACATATTAGAGTAGTCTAGTATAATAGACTTGAATATTGATACCAATGATCAAAAAAATCAGCAAGCATACTACATAACTCCAAGAAAACTAACATCTATAAACAATAAGGGCATGCAAGTATAAATGGAAAGTTAACATATTGTCCGGGAACTACTTTATACTTCTATAATCAACTAATTTTAAGGGGACTGCTTCCTTATCATGATGACAACAAATGTTTGATACTGATTACCACTCACTTAAAAGCTTCCCTAGCACCAGAACCAAATGGTACAATACAACTAAGATAAGAAACTAATAAAGATAGCTACCATAAAAACTCAATTATTAAAGTTGAGATGTTATGTGGTACATATAAGGATGATCTTACCACAACTGTAAACGTACAGTACGATCTTCAAGATACATGGTCTTTGATAGAAAATCAATTCCAATTGTAGCCTGTGAAATATAAGAATAGTCACATAAGTTTTAACCACATCCAAAAAGAGTGGAGAGGCCACAAGTAACAAGCAATCAAAAATGAAATGAAACATAGATTCTAATAGACATGAAAAGGCAGGACAAGAAATTTGACCAAAGTCGCTCATCCAACAATCTTACATATGCTGGTCAAATGGCATCCCTTTACTGATCTTTCATGCCACTCCTAGCCACTAGCCAACATTTTTAAACCTTATTACTAGTCCAAGACTAGCAATTTGTAAGGGAATAGGTTATGAGCTGAGACAAAAAAGAAAGATTTTAGAAAGAAAAAACAAAAGCAAAGAAAGAAAGTTCCCAGGTCACTACACAACCGAGTTAGGATCCTCTCCATTACTTAATATATAATGGAGGGTCCATTACTCAATCTAATGGCTAGAATTGCTAAATGGAGTTTTAAAAGAAGGGATTTTAACATTTTATTTTTTATTCTAAAATAGGTGTCAATATCCTAATATGAGTGATAAAGAAAAGTAATGGAGAGGATCCTAATACTACACAACCACCTCATCTATTCTCAATTGTCCTCATCTCACCACTTTATGGCATGATCCCCTAAAGATCCTGAAACTTTTAAGTTTGAACCCTTTCACCCCGACTACATCTTAGAATTCCCTTTAAAATCATCATTTAGATCTTCGAATAATACTTCAAAACGAAGTGCGAGAAGCCAGAAGATACACCACATACCCTACTATCGAGTGCTTTTCAGCATTATTCCTTTTAGAATTGAAACTTCAAGCATAATGTATCACAAACTTTGTCGATAAAACTGCTTAAAGAGCAGTTTTGTATTGTTTTATTGGCATAACTCCACCAATCTATCATATAGATTTGTAGTTAATTTTGTTTCAACTAGGTCCATGTAAGTGCCTCTCCGTCAGTATCTCAATGATCAAGTAGAACTAACTTTGTTGATAAAACTATTAATTGTTTTTCATTTTTGTCACCCATAGTCTACACATGACATCAATACACCATAGTGAAAAAGCAAGGCCAAATTGTATCATATCAGGCACATTCTAAAGTTTTTCAAATTGACTGAACTAATACTATTTGCATGTGAAGGAGAGAAATAGAAACAGAAAGCTTCTCCCCAACCCTTTCACTGCATCACTTATTCAAGCAAAGAAATGGATGACGAACAAAATAAAAAAACTAATTACACATAAATTATTCCCTATTTCCTTCTATTCGGTAGTAAATGTTACACGGCTCCTAAGTTCATTGCCTCTCAACAGTCCGTCTAAAAAAAACCTTATTTCTACCTTTCATCGTCATATTGAGGGCCCATCATTAACTGATTGACGGAAACAATGCACTTATTTATTTGGTGCCTTCTAACACAACACTGTCAATTCCCAAGAGCCTTAGTCAAAATATCAGCAAGCTTATCATCAGTATCAACAAAATGAGTACTAAGATTACTAATGACTCTACTAACTGCCCTTTTCTTGAAATCACGCTTAGTGAGCTCGGTTATCCCTGTAGAATTGTACAAAGGATTCTGGGGTCTCAATCCAGAGACACAGGCATACAAATGAAACTAGATCATAATCAACTCATTCTATCCAACCATTTCCTTTTGCCAAATCATCATACCCATGTATGCAAAATTTCACATCAATGCAGTAACCATGCCAAATGAAAAAAAAACGCCGCATGTATATGCATAATTACCAGACCAAACAAACAAGTAATCACTCAATAAACCATTTCCTACTATAAATACAGATCTACCAACGAATCAAACCCTGATGCAAACAATTGCATCCGAATCAAATAATTTCTACAGATAAAATTCAAATCTAACAAAACTAATCATATAATTCCACAATATGCGATGACAATATTATAACATTAAAATACCGCCAAAGATCACGTTGAATCAGATCAAAAAACAAACCAAAACCCTAGAAAAATTCGGGATCCATTTAAAATAAAAAAGCAATATAACAATCATTCAAAACATATAAGTTGATGATCTGATAAATATAACATATAGAAGGAAAAGAAAATTGAATACCTGATATGTGTTATCGAATTTGTCATACATGAAACGAGTGATGATACTAGTTTTACCAACTGATTGATCACCTAAGAACACGAGTTTGTATTTAGCAAGGGCTGAAACTGGCGCCATTTTGGTGGGTTTTGAGAAAAATTTGAATTACCAGTGGTGTTTTTACGAATCTGGGGAAAATTGAATTGAATTTATTGAGAAACTGATAGAAATGTAGCAGATCCTAGAGAATATTGAAAGAAAATTATGACGTTCGAGGAGAGAGAAAGAGAAACAGAGAACAGTGGGGGAGCGAAGGAGGAAGGGAAGGTGCCAGCCAACGGGCGAACTTCCCAAAAGAAAATGGGTTAGAAGTTGTCGATGACTCGTAATAATAAATGAGGTGTGTTTTGGCAAATTATTCTTTGCTTTGATTTTTGTAAAAAAAATTCAAGAACAATTATCTTTTTGCTCGATTTTTTGTAATAATTTTATTTTTTATTAAATATAAATAATTCAATTTATAAGGTCACTTTTTCTATAAATTATTGTCTATAATGTAACATGTAACAGGAGCTAAAAATAAATTGGCAAAAAAAAATAAAGTTAAATTAATATAAATTGATAAAAAAATTCCACGTGGTAGCATTCAGTTTTCATGAAATGTCAGTGGTAGCATTTTTGTAAAATTTTTCGACATGATAGTATCAGATTTATGTACTATCTAACTGTCGTAGCATTTTTTGTTAAATCCTTGTCAATTCCCGTTCAATTCACCATTCACGTTTCTACTCATATTAAATGTTGGTTGTTGTTTTTATAATTTGCGCTAAATCATGTTTATGCTCTTAAATCCTTAATTTACTATTTTGACGTTTTATTCACCGCGTAACGGGAGATGAATTAGAGATGTCATACCTGTGTTGTGCTAGTGATTTGCAGCAGCAGTGAAGAAAAGTGTCACGAATTGCAAAGTTTGTAGCATCAGGGATTCACAGCAGTAGAGATGAATAAATTTCAAAGAAGAAAGGGTGCTGAATTGCAGAGTTCGGCAGGATGGAGGAAGATGGTGAGGCCCTACGCGAATTTGAGATGGAGTTGATGTTTTGATTTTTATTTTAACTGTCAATAAACATTTTTAAGTCTTTAGGAGTTGAATGCTATTATGTAGAAAAATCTTATAAAAATGCTATCATTAACAAATATTTTTTAGTCTTTAAGAGTTAGATGCTATTACGTGAAAAAATCTTATAAAAATGCTACCACTGACGTTTCACGAAAACTATAGAATTTTCCAAAAAAAACTTCATTACCTCCTTTCCCCCAATTGGCCAACAATCCACCACCTTTCCTTTCTAAACGACCATCAGGCACCAACCTATGACCACCTTTCCATTTAGCCACTGACCTCCTTTTCCTCTAGCATGTGTGCCAATAATATGGGTGAGATAAGGAATTGGTGTTTCACAGTGAGCCGGGAAAAGAAGTTGAGTTATTGAGCTATGGGGCATCACGGTGGTCGTCTAGGAAGAAGGGAGACGGGTGATGTAAGGTGGTAGTTAGCAGTGTTAAAAAGAAAAGGGCAGGGAAGTGTGGTGTTCACGTCTGTAAGGGGGAGGTGGTGGTGTGTCAAATGTGGTAAATAAGATTAGTCGGATGGGGAGAGAGATAGTGGCGGTAGCTAGCTATAAGGACATGAAGTTGGTCAGCGTGAGGGAGGAAGGGACGGGATGCTGACAATGGTACGACAATAAGGTGGTCGCAGTTGGGGTGGCAGTGGGGGAGAGGTTTGGGTGTTTTTTTTTTTTTTTAGTTTTTGTAAATAAACCTTAGCTTTTTATTTCTCTAATTTTATTTTAATTTAATTTTTTGGCAATAATTACATGTTACAACAGGTTATCGGTTACTATGATATAATCTTGAAAATATCTTTCAAAGTTCGGATTATTCATGATTAATAATAATTGAAACTATTATAAAAAAATCGAGTAAATATTGAATTATTCTAAATAATTTTTCTTTTATTTTTTTGCTATTTTAGATTGGTTAAACTTATAGTATAGACTATAGACTCCCTCAATCCCCTAGTATGTGTTACAATTTTTTAAACTATTTATCAATTACTTTAATTTATATTTTATTTTTAATTTATAAAATTGAAATATAATCAAATAGAATCTTGTTTAATTGTTCACAATGCAAAGATTATCAATATTAATTTGTTATAATTTTTAATTATATTAATCTACATATAGATCTTAAATAAGTGCATCAACACATGTGTCAAACTCAATGGGACACATAGAGAGAGACCGAAAGAGTACTTAATAATGATAATTAAGTCAAAATCAAAGAACTATTATATTTAGTTTTTTATTTGACTTTTTATCAACTTTTGACTTTTATTTTTTATAATTACTAGTTTTTTTATATAGGATAAACAATTAATATGTACATTAACCAAATATTTTCACAACAGTTAGCTCAAAAAAATCAAAGAACTATTGTATTTTGTTTATTTTCAATACTCAAACAAAATGATCTTAGATGAAAATTGCAATTTCAAAAGAGGGAGTAGGACCCTTTTAAATGTTAAGAATATTGTGTTAATAGTCAACTTAACAAAGTAATTGTGAGTTTTTTTTTTATATTTGTGATAAAAAGAGTTTGATTTTCACGTAATCACCATTTATAAATAAGATCTTTTTAAAAATTCTGATTTTTTTCAATTCATCAAACTCAGCGCTTGTTCAAGATAAGTATAATCCATATGATTTATCGCAACTCAAAATATTAATTATATTCAAACAATACAATGAAAAAGATAGGACATTTAGTATCGCCAAAATCGCTGCTTATAGATTTATAGTCGTGTGTCTCATTCCATTGGCAATACAACGTGCAATATTCCAGTTGTTATAACTTCCAAATACCGCCTCGCCTGTCCCATTTCTTCTTCTCCCCATTGCAAACCTCATTTCTACATTTTTTCCACGCTTACCCTAATTCTCCCTCTTTCATCCTCCTCCATTTACAGCTACTCAATTCTTTCTGTAAGTTCTTTATTATTATTTTCTGCACTTCAATTTGATCATTAATGTACCATAACCTCGGAATTCGTAACTTATAGATACTATCAGTTTGAAAATCTGTGTTTATTTTGAATCTTAAAATCCTTTTTCTGCAATTGTCATTTCTGTCGCGTGAAACTTTGATTTATTTCATGTAAAATTGCCACTGGATTTCGCAGATTTGATCACTGGAGTTGAAAAATGGTGTCATTTGAGATGGATGATAGAAAAAGTAAGTGTTTCTAGCTTAGTCAAAGTATTGTTGCTGCCTTGCTGGATTAAAATTAAAACAGTTCGTTATTTCGTCCCATTGTTTTGATGCTAATTGATCTCTACAATGCCTTATTGTGTGAACGTTCATCATTATATTGAATTTCATGCTTATCTGGTCCGTGATGCTGCGGAGCTTGTGATTTTAGTGACGTTGTGTCATTGAAATGATGCAACAAGAAATGGTAAAAACCATTACTAACTACATAATCTATTATGTTTAATTGGAAGAACAATGGAAAGACAAAATGAAAAAATTATATGATTCTACTGTACATAAGAAAATTGGAGAAGAGCAGTTAGACCTTCCAGCTGTATAGTGACTCATAATGTTCACGCTCTAATTTTTAACATGTCATGGATTAATATGTAGTATAATGTATGAATGGCATAGATTTTGAAGTGGATGTGTAGCATGGAAGTAATATGCAATGTGATTTTAACATGTATGTATCCAACAGGTCTACTTTAATAGTGAGATCAAACATAACCATTACATAATTAGAGTGTAAAACCAAAATTTATCATAACTTTAATTCTGCAGAAAATTTTATAACTAATAATGTCAACAGGTCCACTTTTAGTGAGATCACACTATAACCTTTTCCAAATGGTTGGTACTTTTATGTAATTCAGACTTGGGAAACAGAATTTGCCCATGTTAAAGATATGTGAGTTGAACTTGTTGAGCGTGGACCTATGCATCATTTTGTTCTTAATGTGAGTTCATTTATTTTTTGTTGGAAGAGGTGATTTGACTCTCAAAGGTTTGTCTTAGCCGTTTTAAGCTAAGCTTTGGAGTCATCAAGCATGTGCACATGGTATAAAGAATTTTATGCTTAGGATGGTGATATATGGTGGAGAAGAGTGTCCATGAGAGTTTTTTGCTTAATTTGCGTAATTCATTGGGAGTTGGAATATTTGGAAGGATATGCACGCTAGTCAAAAATTGGAAGCTCAAACGAGCATACCTAATCCTATAGCTTCAATGAGCAATGGAGGAAACAAAGAGACAGCTGCTCAAATGAGCATAAGTAGGCTGCTGCTGTCTTCAATTTTCAGGCAGCTTTTCATTGTGCTGCATTTTTTATATTTTGCATATAAATACATGTTTTTGTATGCGTTGTAACTAAAGCAAAGTCTCCTCGTGTGTTTTCCTTACTTTGCTTGTATTGTATTCTCCCTCTCTCTCCCCGCATTTGCTCTACTAAACTCCTTAGTTTATACTCCACTACTGTAATATCTTTATTTATGAGCTTCAAGCTCAAGTCCATCAAAGACATTAATACAAACACCAGGTAGGAATAGGATGTAACCATATTCGATGAACCTCTTTAAATTAGTGTTGTTTGCTTGCTTAAATATTTTTTTTCATTCTAATTACTTGCACTTATAGTCTACTGCATTTATTGCACCAATCTCAACCGTTCTTTTACTTGTTTATTCTCTTCCACTTTTTAATCTATTTAAAACATTTTTGTTTTGAGATGTTGGACTTGGGGAGCTAATACTACAACCTATTCACATAATTTGATCTCTACATAAGAATAATTTATGTTGTAAAGAAAGTCAAAAGTGCAATAATGTTGGTCATTTCCTATCCCAGCCCTCAGGTCATGTGTTCTTCCTAATAGCTTGGGTGTTTCAATTTCTTGGAAAATTTTTAGCAGCTTTTTACTAGATGGTGGTGTGGTAATATATATTAAACACACTGGGGGAGATTGCATCATTTCTTAGTTTGTAACTTTAGGTTAGGTTTGGTCTGTTTTTGGTGCTAGTTTGACTCTAGTGGATCATTTTTGGGTGTGTGCAAACATTTTGGATTTCAATGAGTTGTGTGCCTATGTAGAGCAGTTGAAACATACATGGTGAATACTTGTGCGTTGATTGTATATGGAAGGGATTATCACTTGATTTTGATCCTTATATTGCTCCATTACTTCATTTTCATACGCAATGCAAAATATTGGCCGTCTACATATCGTGACCGTAGTGTGAAGGAGTTGAGCTCAAAAGTTGTTTCGCGACTCTTACCGTTCCCACGCCCGCATACAAGATTCTGTATTATGCTTAGAAATGAATCTCACCTTATTTTATCTATGTTACAATTATACTATCTATAGATCTTGCTTGAAGGAAAATTTGACAGAAAAACCATCAATTATTTACCATATTCCAGAAATAATGTCAATGTTAATTAATCTGAGGATAATCCAAACTATCAACTTATGTATTCCTAAACAAACATGGGTAACCTATAACTTGTAAAAAATAGGTATTTTTTTTATTAAAAAAAAAAAAAAAAAAAAAAAACTATTTTTCATTTTTGGTACATATGTGCTATAACCATTTACTGCATTATAGCACGGTGGTGTATGTTTTTCCAAAACTAATCTCAGCTCCATTTTATTTAAATTGTCTATGAGCAGGACAATTACTTCTGGAACTTCCATTTTTTTTGTATCGACGAAAGTTCTTCCTTATAAGCTTATTTCTAGTTTGTTATTGGATTATTGGACCTTGGCTTTTATCGTCCTTTGTATTAAATATGAACTCCTTTTGGATGAATGAGTGCTGAAGAAGCTGATTCTTGCAAATCTTGTAATATGAACAGAGATTGGACTGGGGTTGACTGGATTTGGCATTTTCTTTACCTTTTTGGGGGTCATGTTATTGTTTGACAAGGGATTGCTTGCCATGGGAAATGTAAGTTTTTAACCTCAATCTTCTCACTTTTTTTCTGTTTTCTTACCCTTCAACTTCTATTGCTGACCCTTGCTTTGATACTGGTGCTTTCAATTATGTGCTGCAGATCCTCTTCTTGTCCGGTGTGGCATTGACCATTGGGCTAAAATCGACACTTGAGTTTTTCACAAAACCTCAAAATTTCAAGGTTTTGTTTTCTACAATTCCCCTTATCTCTCTTCTCTCATTGAGTTTTTCTGCATCTAATTACAGTCTATTACATGGTTTTAATTTAGGGAACAATATCGTTTGGGGCTGGTTTCTTTTGTGTTGTTATTGGCTGGCCTATTATAGGCATGCTGTTGGAATTGTATGGATTCATTGTGCTTTTCAGGTCTGTTTACACAATTACTTCAGTTATTATTGTTTTAGTCCTAAAATAACCAATGACTTGTTCTTGCAGTGGGTTCTGGCCTACTATTGCAGTTTTTGTACAGAAGATACCTATTCTAGGTTGGGTGTTGCAACATCCACTCTTTAAATCTGTACGTGATCTGACTTCATCTTTGCTTGATAGTTTTGAGACTTTGGCCATAAAATAACTCTTTTTGTGTTGCCACACTAGTGATATATTGTTTTTGTGAAATTGATTGCTTTCTGGGTTTGATGTTTAGGAATGTAGTTTTTTAGTTACTGCTGGGAAATTTTGAAACCACTATTTCTATTCAGTTCTGAAAATCTTCCCTCCTTTTTCTGGAAGATGTATTGAATCTTGATGGCAGTGACCCATGATAATTCTCACGGCTTATTCTATAATTGGATGGAAAGAAAGGGAAATAGATGGATGACTAATGATATGTTTAGATGAAAGAAAAGGAAAATAGAACGATGAATTTTTACAAATCAGAGTTTAATTTGATGGATTATTTTGGATACATGCTAGGCACTAGCTGTTTTCATGTCATAGGTTACTGAGCTAAAAAAGGGAAAGGAAAATGGATTGAGATCCCTTTTCTTCCATCTAAACGTATCATAAGCCATCCTATTCCCTTCCTTCCATCCAAACATAGTAAAGCCGTGCGAACTACCTTGGGTCATTGCACAAGATTCAATGCCTCTTTCAGAAAAGGGGGGAAAATTCTTAGAACTAATTTGATGGATGATTTTGGATACATGCTAGCTGCTTTCATGTCATAGCTTACTGAGCTGTTTATCATTGGACTACTTCCACGAATTTTTATACATAACTACAATATGGGATATCCAAATGCTAAGTGGTTTTCCCATGATGAGACGCAAGCAACTTTACCCTTGTAATAACAAAAATATTGTTTTAAATGACTTATGATTGAAAACATCATTCACAATTTCACACAAATAAAAATCGTAATTGCTATAATTAGCCATTGTATACATAACAATTGTAAATAAATTTAGCCTACAAAGTACCATTGAACTTATGTTGCCTGTTTTTATGATGTACAGTTGATTGACAGATTCCGTGGAAAACGGGTACCAGTATGAACCTAAGGATAAATTGTAACAGCCAAGCAAGCTGCTGAATAGCATTTTTTTTCCCTTTAGGGCTGTGGGAGTGTTGTCCGAAGCTGTAATATTTTTTAGTGTTCTTTAGTGCTGTAGTGTCATCATTTTTTGTAGTCACTGGTTAAAATATGCCCACTCTCATGAGACGGATAGTTCATCAATATTTCTTCAAACAAATTACTGTTGTGCACAGCTCGAGCCAACATGTGAATGGCATGGGCAAATGCGGCATGGCTTGAAACAACCCATACTTTGGATTGGCCTAACGCGGTGCACGAATATTTGTGCTCCTGGGTGCCACTTTCAGACTAATAAAAAATAGGCATGGCGCGGTACATGCAGACTTGCCCACCATTTGGCCTGCAGATGGACCGGTTCACTTGTCACGGCGGTAAGGCAAGCTTGATACAAATCAAACTAGCTAAGGCAACTACTACTAAATTATATACCTTAAATAAAAAGATATACATTTTTACATCGTTTATTCTGTTGGTGTGAGTAAGACATTTTGGTAGATTTCTCATCAGATATATTTTCTACAGTTGTTATTATAGCTTATAGTAATATCGTTACAAGAGTACATTAGATATTGCATCATCAAGAGAAACCGTCTGGAGCAATTGGGCAAAATATTAGGAGATATCAGATAGTCTAGATAAATAACTGTGATTTGTAATATTGTCAAATCACTCTTGCATGGATGAATTTAATAGGTTAGGATTTTTAGGGTTTTAATTTGTTTTTTTATTTTATTTACTTTATTGGTACTTGTTTTTTTGTAGTGACTTATAAATCACGGTGATTGATTAGGAATTTTTAAAATATTTGTCCTATTACCGAACTGTAAAGTTATTTAAGGTTATCATGACCTCAAAGTTATAATCACAAAACTATATTCTGTGATCGTTACTGAAAACTTAGATTTTCTCCTATGAACAGAGCACTAAGCATGTCGAAAACATTAGCTAGCAGAGGCGAGGGTTAATATCCACCAAATGAAAGTTGAATTAGGACCAAGATCAATGATATGGACTAATCGAATCAAATCTGCATATAGAGAACTGACTTTAGTTGTGGTTCTCCTTTGTTAGAGCCTTAGAGGAGATTCACTTCCCTTCTCCAAGAACCCTAATTCATACATAAATTGCTTGTAATATTTCAATCACCCATCAATATACTAACATCATGATTAACGATTCTTTCCACATACAAATTCTTTATCTTCTGATTACTTCCGTTACTGCGATCAAGGTTATCTTACTATTCGACCGACATTTAGGCGTGATGATAATTGCATTATTTCTGTTACCGCGATCGTTATCGCATTTTTACTTTGTACTAGAGTGCAACAGAGCAAGTCTATGGATACATAAAACTCTAAAAAATAGAATACATCAGGGCACTCTCATTGATGAGGGAAAAAAAATTCCTCATCAATCTCTCTCAATATTTTCTTTCTCATCCACATCATATTTTTGTGGAAAATTTTTACATAGAAAAGTTATCTCATCAATGAGAAAACAAACGAATTTTCTCATCACTTTCTAAATACCAAATTATATAGAATTTAAAAAATAAATAATTTTTTAAGTATGTAAAATATAGCAAAATAAATGTCTAATTATAAAGCATAAAATTTCATGACCATTGATAAATTTGTATATATTTTTTAATAAATGTATAAAATAAAAAAAAACTATTTAAAAAATAAAAATGTTATTAGCACAAGTGTCGAGCTTCTATTAAAATTTTTTTACTTTACTCACTAATGGAATGCAAAAACCCACAAAAAAGTTTCTGATCATAGAAAATTTCCCACCAATGGAAGTCGTCTCAGCTAAATGAATTCCTACAATGTAGTAACTGATGCTACGTCCCCCTCAATTTTCGCTTTTTACAACAAATGCAGAAAAATGAGTGGTCGGGAGAGAGTAATTCATAAGTAAATGTTCATTCTAGCACCAACGACACTTTAAAGTTCAAGGAACAATCTCGAGGAATTTAAACAGAGGTCTAAATTTGGAGTATGCATTATCATATATACTCCCAACAATGCTTTGGAGAACAGAAAACAAACTAGTGATAATCATAAAGGAGTACACAAAAACTTGGACGAAACGGTCTCATTATGAGACCGTCAATTTGGGTCGGCCCAATTTGCGCGTGTAATATCATTTTAATTTTCTGGACATTTATCAATTTTGACCTTAAAAGTATCAATTTCGAAAATTGATCCTTTAAGGTCAAAATTAAAAAATGTCCAGAAAATTAAAAAAAAATGCCTAGGTTGTTACACATGCGAATTGAACCTGCCCAAATTGACGGTCTTATTATGAGGCCATCTCGTCCAAGACCAGCTGAAAGGAGTATTCATTTCATGTGAATGCTAATAGAGACCCTCAAAAGAGGAAAGCTGAACTTCTCAGAAAACAAAAGAGTTGTTATCAATATGAATGAAGTTTCATTATTATAACACCCAAAGGCCACAATGCCATCATCTCAGTGTCTTCGAGCATTACAACCTTAAAGTCCAACAAAACCAAATATAAAAACGACCTTTAAAGAACACAATCATGAAAGCATCTTCAAAAGTCAAAAGAGCACCGCAGACATCCTTATTCCTGTTCGGTATCAGATCGAATGGCTGTCAAACGAAAGAACAGCATTTTGTCAGTAAAATACGAGGAGATGATGAGAGAATCAAATGCGTCAAGTTTGCCAGCATTAGAATATACATAACTGAATATACATAACTACACAAGAAAGTCGAGCCAAGATTCATATTCACTAGTCACCATTAAGGCAAAACTTTCATTCTTCCATAGGGCATGGTTGGAAGTTGACATTAAGAGAAAGAAAATCAGTGAAGGTGCTAGTCGTTTGAGAAAAACACCACCTTCAAATGAAGGTAACAGTTCCTCAACATAAGTGTAAATTTCAGCAATTATTCCCACATGGCATGGTTGAGCAAGTCCTCCACCGACCAGCAACCACCATAGGTGGTTCTAGGCATGTGCAAGGACACCAGGTGTACACGACCCGTAAATTCATAGCCTCAAATAAATATTAGCTTAAATTAGCTTTGCTTTGATTTAATCACTTGTGTGCAACATCTAAAAAATGTAAAATAAACAGCTCCTATAAAATAATCTAGTATTTTTGCTCTGCCCGGTCGACCACCATCACCGCATCCCATCCACCAATAGTTACATACAAACACAGTAACACTAACGAGAACCACAATTAAAAACTTAGTCAGAAAAACCAAGAGCAGCATTACTAGTTCAGAGCACTTCACCTCACATAATCTTTCAAAGAGGGATCTCTACTGGTGAGAATAAGCCTTAAGCTAAGTATATAAACCTGAAGATATATAATATCCCTAAACAAAGTTCCAACAAAAAACAAAAAAAAAGCTACCACATATTTCACCATCCTTTACAATGTAGAACTCTGACAGCAATAGTTACAGGGAAAAAACTTAAGGTAACTTTAAGAGCGCTTCAATCGATAGACACACGTGAAACATCAAATATATTCCTATTCATTCATCCCTACAGCTCAAAACACTTAACTTTCAGCTAACCCCAAATTTAACATTTTACAACAATAACTGATGTCCCAAATGACATTAATTTCTCTAAAGGAGATGTTCCTAAAAAAGCAATTTATAATTCCTGATGCAAAGTTTACTACTTAAGCAATTTATCACCCAGCTTCAACATCCGTCTTGTTCTACATACTATTTTTATCCCTGTGGCTACAACTCATGTATTGCACTTCTATTCCTCACTAAATAAGACAGTACTAATATACTAGTTAATTGCCACCATTCAACAAAAAGTATGTAATTACCTTACATTTTTATTTGAACCCTTCTTTTGATAAAATCTAGATAAGGGCATCAATTATTTTCCTTACTTTTGTCTCAGAAGTTTCTCATTAAAGCAAAACCAAATCAATCAATCACAAAGCTTTTAATAGATCCCTTCATAATGTATTATGCTTGCAATGCACTTCAATTCTTGATTGATAAATCTATCCAACTCCAACTCAGCCTCCCCAAAATTCATTAGACTTGCCACAGTTCAACAAGAAAGCCGTGCTTTTAATTAAAAAATATGTAAGCAATTAGGGCATGAATAAATCCGTTATCTCAATACAACATAGATTGCCAATTCTTCGAAGATTACACTACTTCCCAAAACTCAACAAAGTTGCCGCTTTTCAGCGTATTCAACCCAGATAAATCAAATATAAACATTCTAGGCCACAAAAATCAAAAACCCAGAAAAACCCTAGATCTGAATCAATCAAATCACAAAACGAATGATCTAATAAAATCAAATACCACCAATAACATAAAAATCATTAATTAGAATAGAAGGACAAAAAGAGAGGAAAGAAGAATACTTGGTTTCTGGGCTTTTCCGTCAACGAATTTGGAAATGGCGTAATGAACTTTCTCCCTGCCAAGAGCTTCAGATTTGAAGGGCTCTTTGAGACAATTTCTGACGACACTAGCGCAGATGTTAGAGTAGCTGATGTAGGTCATCCCTGCTGCTCTCCAGAATGGTGCTGCTGCTTGGCTGCTCATTTTCTCTCGTCTTTCTTACCTCTCACAATCGGAAGTTTTCCTGCGCAAACGAAGGTCAAATTCTGGTCGATGATGATTGAATCTAGTCCTCTTAACCTTTTTACCCGTAACAAGTCTTCTTTTATAAAAACCAATAAAAATAATAATAGGTCGGAGAATCGAATGGGGATCTCACGTGGAAAGCAAGTAGAAGTATTTTTTTTTTAATAAACAGGGTGTAGATTTGATTTTGGTTTAATATTAGAGTATATAATATATTTTTGGGTCTTAATTATCAATTGATGGTTGAGGTTTCAAGACACAAAAGCCTATTGGGTTAAAACTACTTAAAAGTATGAATGTCACGCATGCCCTCCTCACAAGTGGCATTGAATATTCCATTTTAAATGAAAGGTGATTGAGATTCAAACTCGTGACCACTTGTCACGTTGGCTCTAATGCCATGTTAATGAACAATTTCAACCAAAAGCTTAAGTTGTTAGTTGAGACCGCAGGATATATTATATACTTTAACATTTAACTTCCCACTTCTCTAATCTACCTAGTCATTATTGAAAAAGGCAATCAAATAGATTCAGATTTTAAAATATAATAATATTCCCTCCTATTCACCTTACGTGTCCCATTTATTTTTGAGACACTATTTATCTGTCACTCTTAAATTGCATTTTATTATTAATCTATAAGTTAAAACATAGTCATGTGAGATTTTATTTGATTCATTTTGATGTAAAGATTATTAATATCAACTTTTTATAATTTTTAATTATACATATCGAATAAGTGCATTGGATAGAGTGCATAAAGTAAATAGAACACTTAAGATGAATAGGAGAGAGTATAAAGTTTAGGACTTTTGTAAATTACAGTGTCAATATTTATTTTTTGCGAATTACAGTAACCAAAGTATCAAAGTCTACAGTTTTCAGGTCAAATCACAGAATTCCGACCACTTAACCTAAAATTGTGACCACTAAAATGGTCAAAATTATGTGAAATGACCTAAACGTTGTAGACTATAATACTTTGATGGCTGTAATTCGCAAAATATAAACATTAAAGTTGTAATTCATAAAAACATAAACTTTAAGGCTATATTTTGCTAATTGTCCTTTTAAATACTAACATCAAATAGATATTTTTAAAAATTAACACTTGTAAAGGAGACTTAATTTATTTTTTGTATGAATTTAAGTTTTAATATTGCTCTTAGAGCATCTTTATTGGATAGTTTTCTTTCTTCACCACCATTTGATATTTTTTTTCCTCTGTTAACAATGAACAAAGCAAGTTCATTTGATGATACTAGGTGATCACTCGTGCTAAAGCACGAGATATTTAAAAATTATTATGCATGAATAATATAATCGTTATAAACATATTAAATAAAAATTAAGAAAGAAAACTATGAATAATAATTTTTTAAAAAATCACAATAAAGAAAATTGAATAATAAATAACAACATTTACACATCATTAGAACATAATTATTGATTACTCGTGCTGAACATGAACTATTTAATAATCACTATATGTTAAATGTATGAATGTAATAATAGTTGATAACCCGTGTTAGCACGATATACAAAAAATTATTTTATCAAAATTTAATAGGCTATAAATACTTCAACGTATGTAATGGAGTAGATACGTAAGATATATACTTATTTTGCTTTGCAGATCAAACAACTTATACAAAATGAAAATAAAGAGTATGTAACGCCCGAATTTCCTCCCGTCCTTTACGGTTTTGATTTCGTTAAGGGGTCGGAAATTCTGGGGTGTTACAGAGTACTTGTAAAATAAGAAAATTATATTCTTGAAAAGCATAAAACACAAAGCTTCTCTCTCCTTTTGACGTTCGAACATAAAATCAATTTCTTACCAATTTTTTAACTTATCTTTTAATAAAACCTTTCCTTGAGATAACCTTAAACTTTTATACCATATTTAGTTTTTAACATTTCTAACTCTTTAAATTCAACTATACTTAAAACATACTCCATTCATTTACTCAATTTAGTTTTTAACATTACTCCTAACACTCTTAATATGAATCATTCCAAATATATAAATTAAATCATAGTCAATTGTAATTTTAATTAATTCGTTATAATGCAATTTATTAATATCAAATTTTTATAATTTTTATTATGCACAATAAGATGCATTAGGACATCGATTAATATATTTGAAAATGTGCCCAAACCAAGTGAGACAAAGATAGTGAAGTCATCATATCATATCATACAATATACTAACGAAAGACCCTTTAATTTTAAATGACGCCTTTTCAATTCGGCGAAATATAATTAACTTAAATTGTTGATATATTTTAACAATATCCACATAGTAATATTTATAAATGTATAGAAGAATTTCAACCATAGCATTATTATCAAATTACAATTTTATCTCATTTGTCTTTCTCTTTTCTAAGAGAACTTTTCTTTTGAACACAACATTTATTTCCGGATGCTGATAAAAACGAATGGTGTATGAAACTCATAATCTTGCAATTGACGACATTTTATACACCTTCACTTTATTGTTCACCTTATTTGAATAGCTTTAAGCCTCTGAGTTACCCAGTTTATTTATTTTTGTTTGACCTCTTTTGTCATTGCTTCGCAATAGAAGACAACTACTCTTGCAATTAGCCACTTGATTAAGTTATTTATCAACCTCCTTTAGTAAACATTTTAGTATACTAATAATATACAGTATAAATAAAGAGGCATCCTCAATTTAGAGGTAGAAAAAGTCACAATAATTTGTATTAATATATAGAAGATAAATCTTAAATAGAAAATTTATTTTTAATTTTACTAAAATCACATATAATATTCCAAAGCATATGAAGGGAAGAAAATTTGTTTTCAATATCACTAAAATCACATATAATATTCCTACGGATATAATAAATCTCCTTAATCTTAAATAGGCAAAATTAATAATAAAAGTTATTGCAATTGCATGCAATAATGTATAACAATCTTATTGTGAAAGCTATAATAAAATTATAAGAAAGTGTATGTGAGAAGCTAATTTGAGCAAAAATTTTTTTTACCAAAGACTGATACGTGTCATTGTTTTAGTATATAGGTTATCTTTGTTTTAGTATATATAATAATAGACAAAATTAATAGTCAAACTTGTTGCAATTGCATACATTAATGTATAGTAATATTGTCATGAAAACAACAATAAAGTTATAAGAAAGTGTATGTGAGAAGATAATTTGGACATAAATTTTTTTTACCAGATACTGACACGTGTCATTAAATGGTCTTTGTTTTAGTATATAGAATGATGTTCACAAAAATAATGCTGACAGCCTTCTTTTATTGAACAAAAGAGTAGCCAATAGTATTCATAGGAGTGTCACATGACATCAAATGATCTGACCAACAAAATGATCAAAATAAGCTTTTTCATTCATATTTTACAATTTCAATATCCTAAATTATTTTTGTTAAGAAAATATAAAAATTATATCAAAACAAAGGAAATTTTATTCTCTATTTTTAGAGATCCATTTTACTATATTTTACAACAAAAAATCATATTTTTTTACACCACTTGCAGAAATTTGGGAAAATAAAATGATGAGATTTTCTTTCTTTGGTTCATATTAAGAAAAATTTATAAACTTGTTTGTTTGAATGATGTGGAGGAAAGAGAAATGAAAAAAGATAAGATTGATATTATTTTTAAGGTTTATTAATAAGAATGCTCTTAACCGATCTTTTTAGCTCTACATGTCAATGGATCACCCAAGTCTTAACTAGACTTGTATAACTAGTTGGGTACTTGGATACAATCGAACTAGAATAAAAATGGTCGAATTGATATCGATCTTATAAAATGAGTAGGAGTTTAAATAGTTGGTCCATTCAACCTGGCCCAAATCAAAAACATATGTTGTTTCACATTATTATATTATATAATATATAATGGGTCTTTTTGTCACAATATAATTATGTAAGTGGGGTACAATCGCTAATTAGATATTTCATTGTGTGATACATTCATTCTATTGACATTGCAACATTTACTTTCAAAATTTTTTACATAAATTTGGAAATGTTGATTTCATTTGGAAATTTGCGTAAATATGATTAGATAAATTTGCGTAATATTGCAATCTCAATGTGACATAAAAATAAATAAATATTATTAGATAAAAGTAACGGTTATGGTATCTATTGCTATCTAATTTATTGAAAATGATGTTAAAAAAACTTAAATGTAACTTTTAATTTTTTGAATGCTACAAGTTGTAACATTATGAAAGCAATTAATTGTACAACTGCACCATTAAACGTTACTTGCTACTAAAGTGAAAAATTGTATTTTAAAAAAATACTCGTATCTGATAGTTATTTGAATCGCGACATCAAACATGATCCCCTATACGCTAATTTGAGATGGAGATCAAGAAAAATGATGATTCTTAAAGCCATTGATGGTAATTGCAAACGAGTTTTGTTGATGGTGAAGTTTAGTGCAAGTTATGGTCAAAGGAAGAAGATGATGAATGATGTTTTACAAAAGCATAAAAATATAAGGGATTAATTTGCTCTTAATAACAACAAACTAATCTTTATACATTTTATATTTATTTTTTTGACATTTGGAATTCACTCTATTGATCAAGCTCTTATCTAACAGCGAACAAGCAAATAAGTTGATTTTTAACCCAACATCTATTTTGTTTGTTATTCTTAACAAATAACAGTGAAAAAATTATGACCTAAGACTTGGGTTAACAGTGACTTATTTTAGATTTTTTTGATTTAAAATTATGCAAAATTTACAACAATGAGGGTTTATTTTCCACCATTTTTAGTATTTTAGACGTGATTCATTGAGATTTGAGATGATACTAAAGAAAAAACTTATTACCCTAATTTCTTAATGTCATGTTTGAAAATTGTGATTTATTTGAAAATTTGTAATTGATTCAAATTTATTGTTTGATAAATAAAAAGTTTATAAATTTAGATTTGGATAAAATCCCATCATTGTTATTTTTAAATTACTTAAAGTTAAGAATTTAAAAATAACTTTCCAAACCCTATCATTCTCAAAATTTTTTATTATAATTTAATAATTAACATTCATGATTTAAAATGAAATACGTATTTTCAAACCCCACATTAAAAAAGTTTACAAATTGAAAATTCTTTAATAAATGGAGGTAGTAATATTTTGACTCTTTTTGTCATTTCACACTAGCCCCCAAAAGCAAAACAAAAAAGAAAAATAAAAGAATAAAGCTGGTGAGTGGTGAGTGGTGAGTGGTGAGTGGTGAGTAACTCGTGACATGCCCACACTCATGACTCACCTTAATTTCATCCTGCTCACTCACGCGCTCTCATCTGCCTCCTTCTTTCATGACAATATGACATCATCATCATAACATAATCTCAATTTTCTTTCTCAAATTTATTCTTCCTCTCTCATCAAACCCTAACCCTAATTCTCTATCCCTCGCAACTCATGTTTCTGTAATTTCGAAACCCTAATTCGCCTTCATTTTTCTCCATCGATGGATTCTACGAGTAGTCTGTACGAAACAGCATCGCAACCTGATACTGGGAACGATGACGCATACACTTTTCTCGAATTCAACACTCAAGGTGGAGTTGGTGAAGACGACGTTGATGATTTCTCGTATCCTCAATTTAACGAATTTTCTCAACCAATTCGATCTTCACCGTCTGCTTCTTCGTCTTCTTCTGTTGTTTGGCCTACTCCATCCGATTCCATTGCTGTTGGGGGTCCCACTGATGTCAAGGATTCTTCTCCACAAAAACAACTTAACGAAGGTTCTTCTTCTTCGACGATGAACACTGGTATTCGCGGTGGTGGTGGCGGACCCCACGGGGTGGCATCGGCTGTTGATGCTTTGGCGGCTGGAATGAGTGGGTTGAATTTTGAGGAGACGGCCGGTGATGAAGATGGTTTTGTTGATCAGTTCGGGAATGGTGTTGGGGATTTCACTGAGCATGCTTGCAAGTATTGTGGTGTTCAGAATCCTGCTTGTGTTGTTAGGTGTAATGTTCCGTCGTGTCGGAAGTGGTTTTGTAATTCGAGAGGCAATACTTCCGGCTCGCATATTGTCAATCATCTTGTAAGTAATTCTCTCCTCTTTTTCACTTAGTAGTGTTTGGATTGGCCAAAAACAATTTTTCGTTAAAATAGTTTTCCATTGGACAACAATGATAATTATTCTATTTAATTTGGTTTAATGGAAAACTATTATGCTAAAAGGAAGAAATATAGATGTTGGTAGTTAGAGAGTTGAGTAAAATTAGTTTTCTTGTTTTGGAGGAAAATGTTTACATTGCGATGGAAAACTATTTTACACCATAATTTCCGCATTGATGATCAGCGTGTTATTTAGCTCATTAAGAGAATTTGTTTTGCTTGTTTAGAGCACTGATGGAGAATGCAGGGCAATTTGATGATTGGATTGTGATAAAGAAACCATTTTTATAAGGGTTCAAGGAAATCATGTATATTTGATTATGAGTTTATGAGAGATTAAGTCAATGCTGAACTTTTTTTTGGCCGCAAAATGTAGAACTGGGCATGCCTTGGAGAAACGACATCAAATGTGTTTAGTTTATAAACAGATGTAGGTCTAAGGCATGTATGGAGAATTGGTGTTGTCCACTCCACTTAGATTTCACATGTTCTTTGTGAGATGCCTTTTTACGTGGGTTGCTGTTATTTTTTGAGTTGGGTTTTTATAAACAGATGTAGGTCTAAGGCATGTATGGAGAATTGGTGTTGTCCACTCCACTTAGATGATTTCACATGTTCTTTATGAGATGCCTTTTTACGTGGGTTGCTGTTATTTTTTGACTTGGGTTTTTATTTGGCTGAGTTTGTGACATGTTGAGACTGGTATATAATGCTTTTGGCTGATGAAAGATCAATTGGTGTAGTGACTAGTGATGACATTTCGATTGCACGTCTTAATGATTAAAATTGAACCACTTCACAAATTTGATTGGTATGGAAGTTATGACATACATTGCACATAGGGTACATTTGTTATGTCATATAATGGATCATTGTTTATGAGTTGTAGTGTTTTTTAATGTTTGAATATCGAGCCAAGGGACTCATTGGTTGCATCCTCCTATCAAAAGGGAATGGTCTACTATCATCTATCCCTTCCTAGATCCTAATCATAACTTTTATGACCAAGGTTCTAATTGTATTCACTTGAAGTGTAATTGGTAAGGTGCACTTTTGTTTGTACATAGATTTCAGAAAGTATTCTGAACCATATAGTAGTTTTGAATGGCTGTAAAGTGCACTGCAAATTTTGAACAAGTTTATGATTATATACTTGGTTAATTGTATTGCTATTAACCATTTCTTCTTCTTCTTCTTCTTCTTATTATTATTATTATTATTATTGTGGTAGTATCTTTAATATTGTAAACATGGCTATGGCCTATATTCTTTTAGGGCATTGTTTCTGTTTGCAGGTTTCATGTTTATATGCACTTACCAGGCAAGAAGAATGTCTTGTCAACTTTGTTTGTGTGAATGATGTGTTTGGCCTTGAAGCAATTGATTTTACACTTCTGTTTGACTCTTGGTTAATTTATTATTCTAAATTGTAACTCTGTCTTTTTCAGGTTCGAGCAAAGCACAAAGAAGTTTGTTTGCATAAAGATAGTCCGTTGGGAGAAACAATTCTTGAGTGTTACAACTGCGGTTGCCGTAATGTTTTCCTACTTGGCTTTATTTCTGCAAAGTCAGAGAGTGTAGTTGTTCTTCTTTGTAGGGAGCCTTGTTTGAGTGTCAATGCTTTGAAAGATATGAACTGGGATCTGAGTCAATGGTGTCCTCTTATTGATGATCGTTGTTTCCTCCCCTGGCTTGTCAAGGTAATTACTGTTCACTTCATGCATAGTTTTGTGTCTTGTTTGAATTGACTTGTGGAACTTTGATTCCTATGCTTGACAGGGATATTCACTTTTAGGAAAATTGAATGTGGATTTCCTAATTCGTAAACTTAACTGTAGGTTCCATCCGAACAAGAGCAATTGAGGGCCAGGCAGATTAGTGCTCAACAAATAAATAAGGTAGAAGAACTATGGAAAACAAATCCTGATGCATCTTTGGAGGATCTTGAGAAGCCTGGTGTAGATGATGAGCCTCAATCAGTTGTTCTGAAATATGATGATGCTTACCAGGTCTCTAATTTTTTTTTTGCTATGTGCTCCACATGGTTGATACATCAATTGCATTCTTCTTTTCTTTTTTTTGGAAATGGGGTGGGAGGTGGGAACAGAGAATGGAGCTTTGGGGTCTGTTCCACTATATATATTGCTCAAAGATTGCTTGCCCACTTTTGAGGAAACAATTATGATCTATATCTATTATGACCTTTTCATTTGAGGGACATCTGTGTCCATGATGCAGTATTGTTTTACGAAGATTTTTACTTGTAACTTCTATAGTCAATTGCTATTTATTTCCCGTGAACCTGAAATTTAGTCATAACAAATGTTTTCATTCACATTGAAGTTTTATAGATGTATTTTCTTTTCCGGGCAGCATAGAAAGTGGTGTAATGCCTGTAGTTTGCCAACAACACCTTTGGTGCTAATCAATATTTGATACAAAGTCAGTAGTTTGGACTTAAAAGTCTGAACAACTGCTCTTATTAAGAATAAAAGATGAAGAGATGCGCTGCTTGATCTATTTGACTCTTCAGTATTCTTGAATGGTGTTATGATACTTTCTTCCTTTTTGCAGTATCAAAATGTATTTGCTCCACTCATTAAGCTTGAAGCTGATTACGATAAAGTGAGTTTCTTGTCATTTGTTCGTTTGTGTCTTCTACTAACATATTCGATTCTGTTCATGCTTTCCAGTCTTCAACTGATGTATCTCATGTTGTTAATAACTCGCAGATGATGAAAGAATCACAAAGTAAGGATAATCTCACAGTGCGGTGGGATATTGGACTAAATAAGAAGCGCATTGCATATTTTGTTTTCCCAAAGGTGATCTTAGGTTTTTCTGTAGTTTACTTTGTCTTGGGTCCTCAAACAACTTGCTTCAAATGCTTGTGTACCATCAATATCAAGAAACCTGCCTGTTTGACTTTTGTATTATCTGAATTTTGTCAATCACCATTTATATTTGTTTCATATTGTAATTGTCTAAATATAAGGCTATCTTAGGAGGATAATGAGCTGCGTCTTGTACCTGGTGATGAGTTGCGGCTACGTTATTCAGGAGATGCTGCTCATCCTGCATGGCAATCAGTTGGTCATGTGGTACTTCTCTTTCCTTTGGTTTTTGAAATAATTTTACAGTCTTGGGTAGAAGGTAGCTTATCAGGTGTCACGGTTCATACTTTCAGATCAAGTTGACTGCACAGGAGGAGGTTGCCCTTGAGTTACGTGCAAGTCAGGTGATCATGGCTTATATTAGCATGCCATCTGCACTGTTAGTGGGCCTGTTCTCAGGCTTAATCTTAATAATTGATTTCAGGGAGTTCCTGTTGACATAAATCATGGATTTAGCGTTGATTTTGTCTGGAAGAGTACAAGCTTTGATCGAATGCAAAATGCTATGAAAACATTTGCAGTGGATGAGACTAGTGTTAGTGGGTAGGTTAACGTTAATAATACTCCTTTTTTTTATTGGAGCCAGTGTATGATTGCTTACTGAAATTTGATATTTCAATAATTTAAATGCTCTGCAATTTAGAATGATTTCCAACAAATTATTTATACTACCTATATGTCCCTTGTATGTTACCTTGCTACAAAACTTATGCCCCAGTAATTTTTTGTGTTAACTGCTATCAACTTACATACTTACAAACAACACCAGTAAGGTGTGTACAATGTGATATCATCTCTTTATACGATGTTTTAGCTTGGTATTTGGGTGTATTACCTTGGTTTCCATGTTGAATGTTGACTTTGATTATTCTGTTGGACATTGTTGCAAGTATTAGTTTTATGCTCTGGAAAAAACTGATGAAGCTTTCAGTCATTGCATGCATTTGTTGATGTTATATCTGCTTTTGATGCTTGACATTGCAATTTTATTTTGTTATAGGTATATATATCACCACTTGCTTGGCCATGAAGTTGAGGTGCAGGTTGTTCGTAATACTTTGCCTCGTCGATTTGGTGCTCCAGGCCTTCCAGAACTAAATGCATCACAGGTATTGTTTGCCTGCATAGCTGTATTTACCACTGTTTTCTTGGGCACTGCACTTGTCCTATTTTGTTTTATGCTACGAGTTCAACTCACCCTTTTTAAATCTTGGTTCCTGTTCAGTGCGTGCTTGTGTCTTGGCATGATTTTCTTGTGGTAGTGTCAAGTGTTACTGTAAGGAAAGACATTGAAGCAAAGAGACTTTTTCATGCTTTTATATTGATGTTTTCAGCTTATCTTTGTCTATGGATAGGTTTTTGCTGTTAAGAGTGTCCTTCAAAAGCCTGTAAGTTTGATTCAAGGACCCCCTGGCACAGGAAAGACTGTAACTTCTGCTGCTATCGTTTATCACATGGCCAAACAAGGTCAAGGACAGGTATAAACTGGACTATTGAATAAATTCATTTTTTCATATTCAGATAATCATGCTTAAGGTGTTGTTTTCTTTACATTGAAGGTGTTAGTCTGTGCACCGAGTAATGTGGCTGTGGATCAATTGGCTGAAAAGATAAGTGCTACTGGTCTCAAGGTATTGTGAATTTCTCGGTACTTGTATACACTTGGAGAAAGTTTCTAGTAACGTTTGTGGTGTGCAGCATGCTCATGTGAGTGAGTTACGCTTCTTTAGTTCACTTTTTGGATACAAATAGAGGGTGTGGGGGAGGGAGACGGTATTTTCTTTAAGTTCACCTTGCTTTCTTCTCTGGAATCGGGATTGGCTATTTGGTATGCACTCGTGGTGAATGTTTGGTTTAATGTCTGCTCTGTCTTGCATTAATTTTACAACAATTATATATGTTGTGAGTTATGGTGTTGCTTTGCTGCTGTAATTGAATATTGTCCTTTGGTACATGTTTTCATAGTGGTAACAGTCGCCATCACGATAACGGAATAGTGATGCGATAACGAGAGTTATGTGGTTATCGTAACGCTTAAACCATAAGGTACCCTTGATATGGTACTGAAACGCGGTTTTTACACCTTCACAACATGGGAAATATCAGTTTGTTTTTTTTTAAAACCTTTACAATGCGGCCGACGCTATGCGATGCGGCTTTGTTTTTACATTGTGCTCTATAGTTTTGTTCAATGGGTTGGTTTTCTGCTACGCAGTTACTCTTCTACTTCTGAAATTTTTCTTGAATATGATTCGACTGTATTTGAATTTGATTGGTAATTTTGTTAATATAATTTAAAGGTACTATTATAGTAACTATCCATTTGTCTTCTGGGTTTCTATAGTAGATGTCTTACGTGTTTCTCTGTTGATATGCGGTGGACCATCACTCCCAAAGGAATGATGTGGTTGTAAACAACATAAATATGGCCCTGAATTTTGTGTTGTTTTAATTAGGTTGTTAGGCTCTGTGCAAAGTCGAGAGAGGCTGTTAGTTCTCCTGTTGAGCATCTGACACTTCATTATCAGGTCTGCCTTTTTAGTTATTTCTTTAAGTTCTTTTGTAGTTATGGTATGTCAAATAATATCTGCTTCATTTTACTTTTTTTTTCTTAGGTTCGACACCTTGACACATCTGAGAAAAGCGAGCTTCATAAATTACAGCAACTAAAGGATGAACAAGGTGAAGACACCTTACGTTCTAAGCGCTTTCTGGTGATGTTTATTATTCTTGTGTCTGAATGCAAACCTGATAGTCTGCATTTCCTCCCTCAATTGTTTGCTTTTTTTTGGTTGCTTAGCTCTATCGCTGATTTCTCTGGAGTGATGCATAATTAGAGGTGGGCATACCCGACCCAAAAGAAACTATGACCCGTAATTAACAAAGGGCTTGACTGGACAAAAACTACCTCAATTGAATCTGATCAAATTTGCAGAAACTCAATTAGACCTGAATACAACTAAATTGAAAGCTGGCCTAAAAATCAAGATTTAATCCCAAATTGTAATTCAGAAGTTCCAAACCGAACCCAAAAATACCCGTGTGTGATCCATACTATCATAGATCCGATAAGGCTAGCTCAATAAATGATGATCAGTTACTATGAAATAATACTATTGTATTTAATGAAACTTTGTTTATACAACCCTAGATCAAATTTCACTGAATCAAACCCGTTTGACCTGTAATTAACCCGATGTTCCGAAGCTTTAACTGATCTCATTTTGTAACGACGTATCTGACTCAATAATTATCCAGAGTTAGAGGGAACTAATTATTACTCGACCTGAAACGACCTCCAACACTCGATCCAAACTTGACTTGAGCCAAGTCTTAACAGACTTGATGACCTAAAACACTCTCCTCTGTGGTAAGGGGTTGTCAGGTCCCTTAGATTATTAACATGATCAGTGATGTTCTGGGGTTATGTGGCCAATGTTCCTGGTGATGTGGTATTTGCTCATGATTTTTTTACTCTTCTTTTGACAGTTGTGAGTTTAATTTATTTATTTTTTTGACTTTTAGGTGAATTGTCGAGCAGTGATGAGAAGAAGTACAAAGCACTGAAACGAGCAACAGAGAGGGAGATAGCTCAGAGTGCCGATGTCATATGTTGCACTTGTGTTGGAGCTGGTGATCCCCGCCTTGCGAATTTTAGATTTCGTCAGGTAAGAATGAGCTTTGGGATAATTTGACGATTTTATTCATTGAAAATCATTGTTTGTTAACTCACTTTTCCTGATTAGGTGCTTATTGATGAATCTACTCAAGCGACAGAACCAGAGTGTCTGATACCACTGGTACTTGGAGCAAAGCAGGTACTTTTCAGTTCAATTTGACTTGTTTTCAGCTTCTCTTGGATCATGCTGTCTTTGTGAAAATAAATATTTTATTGGCCTTTCAGGTTGTTCTTGTGGGTGACCACTGTCAACTTGGTCCTGTGATTATGTGTAAGAAAGCTGCTCGAGCTGGGCTGGCTCAGTCTCTTTTTGAACGCCTTGTGATGCTTGCTGTGAAACCAATCAGGCTGCAGGTTTAATCCTGTCTGTCTTGTGATTATTTGTGTTGCATTATGTTTCACTCTTAACTGCGTTCTCTGAGCTTTTATATTCCAAACTGAGTGGAGAATTTAGTGCAAAGCTGTTATAGCTGCCTCTTAAAAACTTCTGCTCTTTGATCATTATGAATTTCCTTGCTTGGCTGATTTGTTTTGTGGTTAATGTATATTATATTTGAACTCCAGGTTCAATATCGTATGCATCCAGCGCTCTCAGAGTTTCCTTCCAATAGCTTCTATGAGGGTACACTCCAGAATGGTGTTACAATGAATGAAAGACAGTCATCAGGAATTGATTTTCCATGGCCAGTACCTAACCGCCCAATGTTCTTCTATGTCCAAGTATGTGACTTTTGACGTATAATTTAGCTTAATGAGAGCAAATAATTTACATCCCAGATTGTATATTTGCATCCGGACTTCTTTTTGCGTATGATAGTTGAATTTTTACTGCTTCATCCTCAAATTAGCTTATTTCTTAATTAATGAATACAGATGGGGCAAGAAGAGATTAGTGCCAGTGGAACATCCTACCTCAACCGCACAGAGGCTGCAAATGTTGAAAAAATTGTGACTTCTTTCTTGAGGAGTGGTGTTGTTCCTAGTCAGGTATTTCTATGATTCTATTGTATCTATTAGCTTCTGCAGAATCTTTCTTTTCTTTTTTTCCAGTATTGTAATCTTTTTATCTAACTTGCATAATTTATAAATGTCCATTTCGATGGAGTCAAAAATTTATACTTCTTTGGTTTCGAATCATGTTCACTTCTTATTAATGTAAAATTTTATATGATGTTTGCAATCAAGGGTTAATTAGAAATAACCTCTTTGTTTTTACAAGGGTAAGGTTTTGTACACTTGAACCCCAATCTTCCCCCTAGTTGGGACCCTTTATGACATTGGTGTAATGAAATGTTGTTTTCATGTTCAATCAACTTACTTTGTATGGTTTTTCATGATGTAGATTGGGGTTATTACACCTTATGAAGGACAGAGGGCTTACATAGTGAACTATATGTCAAGGAATGGTGCTCTCAGGCAGCAACTTTACAAGGAAATTGAGGTGAGGTTTCAGAATTTCGTTAATTTCTTGTTTTATAGTTCAAATATGTGCCAAGATCTTGATTGGTCTTTTGTCTTTGTTGTGTAGGTGGCTAGTGTTGATTCATTTCAGGGAAGAGAAAAGGACTACATTATTTTATCTTGTGTTAGGAGTAATGAACACCAGGTTTGTCATTTTTTAGAATGGTGTCTAATCTTTGTGATTTTTTCTGGAGTGTTATTTTTTTGTGTCAGTTTGGTATAATGCCCCATTTGGTAACTAGTCATAATTAGTCTTAATGGTAAAATCTAACGGAAATTTTCATGTAACGTAGTACATTATTCTTGTGAAATGGAACTTTATCCTCACATGTGTCTTTAAAAATTTTCATTACCAACTAGTACCGCTCCTTCAAGTGGTAATGAATGAGAATGCATGTTGTGAAGAAATTATATTCTATGGAATTTTTGCTGGTTAAGTTGCCCTAAAATCAAATTACCAAAACTATTTATTTTCCAAATGTCTTAATCTTTGTGTTTATGGAATGGTGAGTATACATGTGGGGGCGATGTTGGCTAGGACCGTTACTCATCAAGTTTGCTTTTGAGAGATTTGGTATTTAATATTTTATGTGGCATCACAATGTTAAATTATTGGAGTTGGTGGTGGCAAGTACTATATACTTTTTATGTTTTTATTCTCTTTTATGTTTCTGTTCTCTACTCTCCACAACTCTTTGCTTTTTTCTCTACTTATCTTGATATGTTTTTAAATAAGCTCTGTTTTGTTTAGGGCATTGGTTTTCTCAACGATCCTCGTAGGCTTAATGTTGCACTGACACGTGCCCGTTACGGTATTGTCATCTTGGGTAATCCAAAAGTTCTGAGCAAACAGCCACTTTGGAATAGCTTATTGACTCATTATAAGGTGCAGCTCTAACTAGTTTTTGTTAAATTATTTGTCCCTGCCCCAGAAAAACTTACTATTGTGCCTTTTTAATATTGTCTACTTCTAGGTGTCTTCTCTGATATTTATTAGATTTAAGTTGATATTGTATGTTCTTCAGAGATTTTTGATTCTTACTTTTGTTTTGTTTAATTAAGGAGCATGAGTGCTTAGTGGAAGGGCCTCTGAGTAACTTGAAGCAAAGTATGGTTCAATTTCAGAAACCCAAAAAGGTATTTTGTATTTTTATTGTTTCTATCTACTCCTCCAATTGGGCTACGTAGGATGGGGTGATCATTCATTGCTAATCATTTTTGTTGTTTTCCCCTCATGATGCAGATTTACAATGATCGTAGACTTTTCTATGGTGCAGCAGCCGGTATTGTGCCTAATGATAATTTTGCTCCAGTTTTGACTACTGGTCCAAATGCTGATAGGCGAGGTAGTCGGGCTAGAGGTACGGTATTGTAGAGTAAATAAAGCCATACCCCTATTCCCTAAGAGTAAAGGTTTGAAATGCCCGCAAGTTTTATTGTCCTTTTTGGGAGCTACTTTATGACATTGGGATTGGGGTAATGGAATGTTGTTGTATTTGATCCTCTTTGATATGCTTATGGTCCAGGTTACATGCCACCTGGAGTGCCTAACGGTACTCACAAACCAGCATCGCATCCTGCTGGTTTCCCAATGACTCGAGTTCCTCTTGCTCCTTATCATGGTGCACCCTTATCTCAGCCATATGCCATCCCATCTCGAGGTGCGGTACATGGTCCTGTTGGAGCGGTTCCTCAAGTACCTCAGCCTGGCAGCCGCGGATTTGGTGCTGGCCGTGGCAGTGCTGCTCCTATTGGCAGTCATCTACCACACCAGCAAGGTTCACAGCAATCTGTTGGAAGTCTTGGGCCTAGTTTCAACTTTCCATTGGAAAGTTCCAATGGCCAACCATCTGTGGGCGGTCCATTATCACAACCTGGTTATGTTTCCAATGTAAGTGTTATCTAATTTATCTTGTTTTTTGGGAGGGTGATTGTTGATGGGCTGTGGCTGTGAATTATTTATGCTGAATTGGTGTTTTCCATGTAGCAGTTGCCTGTTCAAGGGCCTAGCCAATCTTTCCGTGATGGTTTTTCAATGGGAGGCATGTCACAGGTAAAACTACTTATAAATACTATTCAAAATTTTGTATTTGCCTCATGTGCCTATCCTCTACTTTGTTTTGATATCTATCCCATTGATCTATTGGATAGGACTTCTTGGGTGATGATTTTAAGAGTCAAGGATCACATGTTCCATACAATATTGCTGAATTTTCAACACAGGTATAGTAAGCAAATTCAATGGACTCTGTATCTTGGTTTTATATTTTGTTTCCATGCAAATTGTCAAGGGTCTTGCATTCTATTTGTTGTTTTATATTCCATCTATTATGTTTTGGGATCTTCTGTTTAGGATATGCTAGATGAAAAGTTATGGATCCAAAATTTCTTACCATTGCTATAGATTATGTTTGACTGTTGGTACTTTGACATTTCTCGAGTCTTCTGCTAAATCATCATTTACAAGTATAGAATCCTTGTTCTTGTTTTGATGCTGGATGGTTAGCTGGCTTGTTCTTTTCATTCCCGAACTCTGCCAACACCCGATGGGCTCTTCAATTGTATGTTTTCATGAGTAATTTGCTTTCTAGTCACATTACATCTATTTTACTTGTATTGTGCCTCCAGCACCCGAATCAGAACTTCATTATACATTCTTTTAATTGACTTTGCAACACTTGTCTCTTTTACAGTTTATTTGGTCATTTTAACTTCATATCTTGGGACATGATCACAGGCTTCACAAAGCGGATATTCTATTGATTATGCTACACAAGGAGTACAGTCTGCTTTCCCAGGAAGCTTCCTGAACCAGAACTCTCAAGCTGGATATTCTCGTTTTGGTAGCGGGAGTGATTTTATGTCTCAGGTCTGGGACAGTATTGCTCCCCCTCCCCCTCCTTTCATTGTGTTTATCTTTCTATGCTTTTGTTTCTTAAATCTTGATTGCCATTTGACAGGACTATATGGCCCATGGCTCCCAAGGTCTTTTCACCCAAGTTGGTATTAATGATCCATCTCAAGATGATGATTCACTGGCCCATTTTGGTGCGGGAAATGCAAATCCCCTTCGATCACAGGTGTTGTAATACTGAAGAATTCGAAGATCATGAAAATCTTCTAAGAATTGGCCTTGTGTTTTCTTATGATACTTGCTCTGGATATGAAACTTTAGACAACGTCATTCCACCCTAATGTCATCAATTGACTTCCCACCTAGGTGTATTTTGGGGGTCGGATGTACGCAATCTTATCCCGTAGAAGTTTGAAGTTTTTTTTTTCTCATTTGTTTTTGCAGGGCTTGATGAATCCTCTGTATTCCCAACCATCCACTCACTACAACTCTCAATCTCAGCCGTTAAATTTGCAGAATCTTCAGCCTCAGCAACAGCCTGTTCAGCAAGGCCTTAGCTCACAGAACTCAAAAGCTCATTTCAGTGGTTGAGGGTGTCAGAATGGTTTGGCCAAAGATGGGATAGCCTTGAAAATCAGCGACTTGGTTTGTCCACCTCCAGTGCCACCACAATATAATTAACCCAGGAACAACAGTTTCTGCCTGGGTGAGGTTAGTTGTGATTATTGCCACTGCCTCAATACTAAGTGTTATTGAAGGATTGCCGGAAGTCTGAAGGAATTTCGGCTTTTTGGCTATGGTAAAACACTAATATGGCACAGGTAGCACAAAATAAGCCTGAAAACAGAAGGATGATCCCTGATTATCGGTCCGAAGGTATTCTCCTGAGAAAAATCCAGGAAAATCATTTTTGTGGAGAGATCAGTACATGACTATGGTCTGGTTGGAGAGGGTTCCGTGGTGAATTTAAGCATGTAGAGGACGCACAGGGTAAACCCCATCGTAATCAATACAGATACAGCAACTAAGTACAGGATTTTGTACAGCAGTGCAGGGAAAGAATACCATTTTACCAGGCCCTTCCAGCTTTTCCTGACATGTAATTATACTCTACAATCAATACAGTTATATAATGAGTATAGATGACGGCGATTGTTTTGGTGTGTTTTGGGTGCATTATCACCTCGTCGAATACTGTAGTTTAGCTGAGATATTTGCTTTTGGCTATTAATTCAGTTTGCTATAACATATTGTCTACAGAATTTGCCACAAAAAATGTTAAAATTGTCTAGTTTTATATTTTATTGAATTTATTGAAATTATTACATATTTTCTGATTTTTAATAGTTATATTTTTATTTTTCATGAAATTTAATGTACAAATTAAATTTTTAATAATTTTAATTTCTTATGATAAAAACTTAGAAAAAATTAACATGAAAATATGCATTAAGAAAATCAAATAAGATTTGATTTGACAAAAAATACATTATACGTAGAGAAATATATGTTAAATAAGATCAGTTGATTAACCATAGTTGTTACGATGAGTCGATGACTATAGTAACTACTAAATATTAGAGATAGTATTTTAGTTGTATAAAACTATAAATGCAACATGTTGTTTATGTTAAAAGGTGATCAAAGATACCGACATTGTTTGACAAACTAGTTTTTCCATTGTTTTGTCTTTTGGCTTTTTGTTAGATCAAATAACAAAAAGTGTTTGGTTGACGTTTTAAGCCAATCTTGAAGTAGCTTTTGGCTTTTTATAACTTTTCGCTAATAAAAAGCAAACAATTAATATTAAATTTTTGGAAAAACTATCGTGAATAATAAATATTTTCGTAATTTTCTTACAATAATAGCAACTTTCGTTTAATTGTAAATAATATCAATTTAGTGGTGTTTTTTTTAGAATAAGATGAACTTATTTATAAAATTGCTATTATTCAAGAAAAATACATTATTCATGGTTCATCAACGATTGGTACTATTTTAGGAAAATTAGTGAAAATTTGTATTGTTCATGGTAATTTTCCTTAGTTTTAGTTTTTACCAATTTTTTTTATAACAGTTGACTTTAAAAGCTTGTTTAAATGGTTGGTGTATCGGTCTAATCAAAACCAATAGGATGAATGTTCGAGCTTATTTTCCTTTAATAATTTCATTTTTATCACAAATTTATTTTTATGCCTTATATTTAAGAAAAGTGGTATTCGGTTATATTGAAAAATTATAAAAATAAAAACCTTAAAGTTCAAAACTTTATTACTAATAATATAAGAATTAGTGTACAAAAATCTTTATTTCAAATCTACTAAAGATCGTGAAAAAAAAAGAGAGAAAAAAAAAAGAAGGGACGATGGTAAAGTAGAAAGGGAATAAAAAACATTTTTAATGGGTTGACCATTTGCCGGGAGGGGTAATCAGATAAACGGCATATTCATCTGTGCTAATCTCCAACTCACTCGAACTGTGCTGACTCATCTCACTCGGAAACTCGGTCACCTTAAACCCATGGCTTGCTAACTCGTTCAAGCATTCACCGGTTGACTGCCGGACCTCGCTTGCCGACCAAATATTCGTCTCACTTCCGCACACCATTTTAAGCGTTTTTCCCAGAAATCTCATCAACGAGGGGTCGTAGAACACATCGGACATTAAAACCAAGTCAACACCATTGAGTCTTAACTCACTGATTTGACTCGGTAACTCATCTGATCCCCAGACGAGCTCGCACACTTCAACTCGATCATCAAGACCATTTACCTCCACGTTATTCCGCAAACCAGGGAGGAGTGGAGCAAGATCAGTGAGTATGACTCGGTCAGCACCAAGGCGACTCGCGGTTAACCCAGAAAGACCCGTTCCAGCTCCGAGTTCGAGCACGGTTTTTCCTTGGAGAATGAAGCTAAATTCAGAAGTGGATTCAACCCGAGTAAAAATATAGTGGGATAAAACATGGGCAGAGCCCCAAACCCATGACCCGGTCATGACTCGGCCGGTAACTGAGTCGCAAACATCGTCGTGTTCGTGGATGATTAGGGGGTTACTACGGTTGGGAGATTCTGAAATTTTCGTTCCTAATTGTATTTCTCGTGTTCGCACCATCAATTTCTGTTAATTCTGGTAGCTTTGTGTCACAATCACTCTGTGTTTTCGGTGTTGTAGTGAGAATTTTGGGTGGTTTTACTGTCACTGTCGTCATGTCGATCTATCCTTTTCTGATGTGTGATTCTCTTATAAAATCCCAAACTCTTTTTTTTAATTTATTTTACTACTTTCGTTTCATTATACTCTTTTGCTCCATTAGAATTGAAGCAAAGAGAACTTAAGAGTTTTTTAAAGAAAAAAATAAATAATAATAATAGATTAACAAAGATAATAAATTGTCTAAATGAAATAAAAAAATAGTTAGAATGTATAAATAAAATTAAAATAAAGTGATAGATCATCATCCAAAAATAAAAATAATGCAAATTAAGTGAGATTTACCAAAATGACAAATGATGAAATTGAGTGGGATGGAGGGAGTACTTGTTAATGATATTGATATTCGATTTCAAAGTAAATCTACTGAACGAGAGGGACCGTGTGAGATTTGATTTTAGGACTTTGTTCGAAAAATAGTTTATTTGACGTAGTTGAGATAATACTCAATTTTCGCTTAGTTAGTTGACTTTTTGGTTGCATTTTGGCTTTTTACTTGGTTAAAAAATCTAATTAAGAAACTAATTTGATTGACTTTTTATATTATCTTGTTGGTCTACTTTTTTATTTAATAAACAACTAATAGTTTATATATAATATTATTAAACATCTCCTTAAAACAATTAACTTATTTAGCTAGTTTAAAAGTCAATAATAAATTTTCAACAATTTAACTGATCAAACAAGTCAATTAAATAATTGAACAATTATTTGCCAAACATCCGTATATTGTTAGTTTTTGAGATGATTATCTAAATCTTGCATATCTTAATTATGTTTACTTTCAACGTTTTTAATCATCCACGTTAGTTAAGTAAGCAATTTTAAATGTTTATTCACTTCAAAATATGTTTTATTAATACAACAGACTTTTACCAAAATATTCACTCATTCAAAAGAGTTATTACTCCATTTACATTTATTTATTCTAACAAAATGTTCACACAATTTTCTTTGTTTAAGAAATGTATTACTCGGTCTACATTTATTTAATTAAATAATGACCTACTAATATAATATAATTAAAAATTACTAACTCGTCTTAAACCTAATTATTAATTTATTCTTGTCTTGTTGGCCAATTACTATAATAAATTGTCAAAAATCAATATCTAATTTCTTCAATTATTTTATAAACAACTGACTTATCCAATCAGCTTAAAAGTCAATTAATTTAAAAACAAAAAAAAATAACTAATACTATTAACTAAACAAACAAGCTAACTAAAAACCAAGTGTAAATTATGTTTCTCACTTGGCAACCAACCTTGCACCCTAAAGACAAGAAAAAAATAAGTTGGTATTGGTAGTTATTTGGTTTTATAGGTCAACACATATGGTAAAATATACAAAAGTCAAATTGCCAAATGGCATAAAACCACAAAACATAAAAGATTAAAAATAGTAAGAATAGGCAATCAATCAAGTACCAAAACAAAAAAGAAAGATAAAAGATTTTGTCCCTTTTTACTCTAGGAAGTATGTCACATTAATTTAGATATCATCATACACTAATTGTTTATTGAAACGGTCATAGACGATTTTAATTGGGTCAGTTCGAACTTTAAAAAAATAGCTTTTTACAATTTAAATTTTATTATTTTTTTTATATTTTTCTTTAATTAGCTACTTATATGAATTCGTCTCACAGTGAAACGGTCTCATATAAGACTTACCGTCAACATATTAGTTATACTTTATATATTTTTATTTTGTTATCTAAATAAATTATCATATTACTTTAACTAACTATATTCAATTTTTAAACTTTTGTGTTGAATTAAAATAAAGCTAAATGATTAAAACAGACAAATAAAAGTACTATATAAGGAGTATATATATGATAATAATAATAATAATAATAGAAAAAAAAAATAATAAAAAGACAGTTGGCTTCCAATAAAGAAGTTCATCACTATGGTATGTCGCAATCTGACGTAGCTTGGACTCGTTATACTTCTACTTACTCCCTCGCCGACTCTTACTCACTTCAACATTCAACCCAGCTTCTACTTCAATTCTTCTTCTATTTCTTCTAATAAATTAAATCCCCATTTCATTCTCGAGAAATTTCCTCCTTTTTGTCGCCATTGGAGACTCTGTTTCTCTCTCTTAATCTGGTATGCTCAATTCTTGCTTCCATTATTACTCTTCTTTTAGATTGTTTACTGTTTTAGTTGTTTAAATTTCAATCATGTGGGAGTAATGGTGTATATAATGTTTTAGGTGATTTAGGTTTTGATAAATAATCATATTTTTTTTTGTAGATTGCATTCTGTTTGGTTGTTTTGTTTGAATTGAATGTTTATTGGATGTGATTTTTGAAGTGAATTCCTGTTTTCTGTGCTGAATGATTTTCGTTTTGTTAGAGTGTATAACACAACCATCAACTTAAGCTTTTGATTGAGTTGTTTTCTTTACATGGTATCGGTTTGTTGTTGGGCCGCATTTAATCTTACCATCGGTTGAATGATCTTTAATTGGATGTTCATTTTCAATGAGGTTTGTAACCCATTTGGTGGGCTAAAAGTTTTAGGGACACTCACATGTGAGGAGTGTTAAATTGCCCATTATTAACCATATGCGAGTTGTCCTACATTGGAGAATTAGAAGAGACTTTATAAACTCGAGGAGTAACTCCTATTACTACCAATTGAGTTTAGCTGTGTACTTTCTTTTGTTTGTATGTGTTTTACCTCTTCTCCTCCTTGATTTTAGTATATAATATATCACGGGGTTCAGTTTAACTTCAAAGTTCAATTGTAAGGCATTGGTCTTACTCTACCACAGCTATATGCACTTCGAATTAATACTGTGAAATTGTTCTTGTTGTCATCTTCAGTGACTCAGGCTTGTTATGAGCGTCATTTTGTAAAATATTCCCTATATATTTTAAACAAGTAAGAGTTGGCAGGGTGTCGCGCCACGCTGGGTAGAGTTCATAAACAAGTCTAGTTGTTAGGACTTGATGGATGAAGGTGAATCGAGTGTTGCTGGATTTGTCTTTTTACAGTTTTACAATAGTGGCAGCTGTAAACTAAGGTATTGTTGATTGATTGTAAGTAGTTCCAAGAGCAATCATGCTTAGTGATTAGATCTACATCATCTCAAAATATAAATTGGGATTCATACATATATCAGTCGATAGTATGTGGATTTGTAGAAACTCATTTGTTGTATTAGATTTTTGTAAGGAAGATAATTAGTGATTCTCCTTTTTAATTGGTTCATTATTATATTTCCATTATACAAGTAAGATACATCTCGAGAAAGTTGGCCTCTTAGATAGTTTACCTAATCTTTGATATTAATTTGCATCTTCGTAGATTTTTGAATTGTAGTACCCGTTAGAGGGGAGAATGGCAAAACCTTAGGGCCATTTGGTCAGTAGAGTCGTAGAGATAAGCACATATTGTTTACTTCTCTCTGTTAGTCGGTGATTGCTGTGGGAAACAAAGGGTGTAAAATGGGGGTATCCCTTTATGGAGAAGTACACCAAAAGTATGAAGGAGATTGTTTGGGAACTACTGAGTTTTTAATTCCACTAAACGTATTGTGTTAGGTTATCAATTTAGACTTATCCAAGAAAGTTGAATGTGCAACTGAATAGGTAATTTAAGGTGTTATGATCCTCCATTCCAAAAGGACATTCCATATACTTTGTCTTCTGTGCCTTAATTTAAACACATTTGATTCTCTTACCTTAACTCCACCATTCTAGCTTAGAATTGAATTCATCTCTTATTTTGTAGGCCGGTAGTTTACCAAGCTTGCCTCTTGAAACCTACCCGCGGGCCTAAAATTTTATAAGCAGCCAACCTTAGTAGGCTCACTTGATTTGCTGCTACATGCCTTTTTAGAGGGCGGAAGTCTCAACAATCGGTCTTTTTTATATACAAAGAAGTATATAACTATATTTGTAGGTTTATATTTATTTGGTTACAACTTACGACGAAAAGATGAATTTTATCGACTTAAAAATGTGATTTGCTCACATATTTTTAATAATAGTTATAGGATAATAAAATGAACTGCTCCCCATGAGCACTTGTACCCTATATAAACTTCACCTCCTCTAGTCATTCCTTTTTGTTCCTAATCCTTGCGTCCATTTTCACTCTTGTTATTCAAGTCATTTTCTGCCTACCTCATTCTCTTTTAATCTCTTTTAAAAGTTCCAAATTTTGACTTATTCAACTTGTGCATCACGTGATCATGCCACATAAAGGTTTTCCTCTCACGTAATTAACTAAAGTACCACCTTATAACTTTGTGTTTTTTTTAAATGTTTTTTAGCTGTAGCATTTCTGCTCAAATTGTGCTAGTTGCTTGAGAAAGATTGCAGGATTTTTGATTTCTTCCTTAGGTGACTCAGGTTTTGGGAGAAATGTTGCAACTAAAAAAGGCGGATGAAGTATAAGAGACAACATAGTAGTCATACTCAATATACTTTTTTAATCGGAACTTTAATTTCCTAAATAAGAATTGGTCTTTGTAAGGTGTGGGGAGATAAGGGGATACCTATTTCAAGGAAAGTCTAGCTATTAGTTCAGAAATTTTGAACAATGCATTCAAGGAGAAAACATATCATGATTAATACATGAGAGTTGCGTACTGTTGGTAAAATGTTCAGAAGGAAGAAATATTCCTCGTGATTGAAAGATGAATGATCAAGTCACAAATGTGTGCGTCAAAAAAGATAGAAAGTTTTTGTCAAAAAGGTAGAAAAGTAAAATGGAAATAAGTCTTCCTGTTATGGTAAAATATACTATAGTTCCATTTAGAGGTGAACTGCTATGCTACCATTCCGGGTCAAAGTGACAAATGGCAAAAGAAATAAAAACTGAGTGAGTAAATGTATGAAAAAAGAGGCCAAACGGCATTTATTCTTTGACTAGAAAACTGAAAGCCAAAAGAAAAAGGTGAGTTTATCCTTCAACTCCCTTTATCTTCCCATAATTTGAACAAATTCATAACACACTAAAAAATCCAAACCATTTGATTTCATTCTCAAGAAATTTCCTCTCTCGACTCTCTTTCTTACTTTGGTATGTGAAATTCTCACTTCTATTCATCATCTTGTGATTGATCACGTTTTCAATTTCTCCAATTATCTGAATTTAAATCCTGTAGTATAAATGTGCTGTGATTTCGTTTTAGAGAAAATTATTCTGTCTTTCCTAATTTCTTTTTGATAATTATTAAATAAGACTGATAGATTGTCTAAATTGAATTGGATGTTATTATGATGGAAGCTTTAAGAAAAAATCTATTTTCTCTGTTGAATATTTGCATGCTCTTGTTGCTTCGTTGCGAGATTTAATTTTAAAAACTAAGTTGTTCGTAATGCAGGATTTTAGTTCCTTGTAAAGAATTGATTGGCTGATTGGTCTATTTGGATGTATGATCACCAAGGAATTTTGAAATATTAAGAAATTGTGTGCTGATTTTTTTGTGCATGAAAAAGCAGTTGCTTCAAATTAATTGCCATTATAAGTAATCTTACTCTACAACTATCTCCTCATTGAGTTGAGGCTTTGACATTGCTGTTGGTGTTGTTGTCATGGTATGAACAAGTTTTAGTAGTTAGCACTTGATGGATGAAGGTTAATCTAGTGTTTCTTTGGAGGACATATATGCCATTTGATGAGTTAGAAGTCATTGTGGAGACCGATGTAGAGTAAGATAAAGGTATTGTTGATTTGAATGTAATCACGTTCTGCAACCATGATTCTTGGAGCCACACTATCTGAAACCGAAGTTATATATTGAGATTCGTACTTTGATAGTAAGACATTGTATAATAACTTATTTATCGGTGGATAGATGTAGATAAGAAGTAAGTTGTGCTATTACCATTACTAAATAAATCAGTATTTTATTCTTGTTGTACAGGGGAACATATCCACACCTGATGCTGGTCGGGATTCGGGAAGTTCAGATCCTCTTAGATGTCACTTTATCTATGATAATCCTATTACATCATTGCATCATCGTAAATTTTTAAATTGATTTCACTTAGAGGATTGAAAATATAACCTTGGGACTTTTTGGTTGGTAGAGAAAAGCAATCAACTGTTTCTTGAAAAGTATGGATTTGTTTTTTCAACTTTTTAACGTCTTTCAAAAAACTTGTTCCTGGAGAATGTGCTTGCTTTGAGTTTCTCGGTTGATTTCCTAAAAACAGTGTCTTCTTGTATGTAGGATATTCCTGCTGAATTCTGCATAGTGGATGCGGATGCCGCCTCTGTATCATTGGTATCTCTATTACTGTCTTCTTTTGGCACAGATTGTAGTTTTGGAACTTGGTGGTGTTTGTGGCTGGTATAGAGGGGGTGAAAATGGTATTGAAGTTTCTTTTGGCGATACTGCTGTGCCAAATTCGAGTGACACTTTGGTAGGTAGAATTGGTAAATATGAAGAAATATTGGAATTTATGTCCTCACCAGTCAATTTGGTTTCTTGTGAAGACCTTGAAGGCGTTGGGTCTTTTAATACTACTTGTCTTCTTAATTCAAATGTACGTTTGAGTTCAAGCATTTATGCAGTTGGAACTGGAAACCTGGAGATACTACCTCATGTGTCAATTGTATGCCCCTTTGAAGGATGTTCTATAGAGTTCAATGTATCTGGAAACGTGAAAGTGGGACCTAATGCTGCTATAATTGCTGGTTCTGTTATAATTGCTGCTCATAGCTTGAGCATTGGTCAGAATTCTTCTGTAAACGCTACATCCCTCGGTGGAAAACCACCTGCACAAACTAGTGGCACTCCTGTTGGCTATGATGGAGCTGGTGGCGGTCATGGAGGCCGCGGGGCTTCTTGCTTAAGAAATGAGCAAATAGATGCTTGGGGTGGAGATGTTTACTCATGGTCCAATGTGTCTGAGCCGTGGAGCTATGGGAGCAAGGGAAGTGGTAGATCTGCTCAAAATCCTTTTGGAGGGAGAGGTGGAGGACGTGTAAAACTCATAATAAACGATGAGTTGTACCTGAATGGATCTGTAATGGCTGAAGGTGGTGATGGAGGTATTAGTGGTGGAGGAGGTTCTGGTGGGAGCATCATCATAAATTCTTATAAGTTGTGAGTACATTTTTTGTTCTAATGGTCTTTAGGATGAGTATCTAGTTCTCCATTTGTTTCTTTTAGAAGGCATGCATATTACATTTATTGTTTATTAAAAATTTCATTGGTAACAAAAGATTGACATTTGATATTGCATACAAAATACAAGCTTTGCTTTCTAATTCCAATGGCAATTTGAATTTTAGGCTATTTGTATACTATAACTTCGACTGTAATTGTGCATTAATACATCAAAAACATTATTATGTTTTGCTCTGTGAGTGTTTTCTAAATATTCTCTTTCTAGTAGTTATATTAACTGACAATTGGCATTTAGGAAAGGCCTTGGTACTATTAGTGCAGCTGGAGGACAAGGATGGGGAGGAGGAGGTGGTGGAAGAATATCACTACACAGCTATAGCGTACAAGATGTTAAAGTTACTGTGCATGGTATGTACTGGTTATAAAAAATTTTTTTCTCGGAGAAAATGAAAAATAAATTCCTAGGTGTTCAGTTTTTTTAGTCTGATATGTGAACTCCTTTTAATGCTATACTTTTTCCTTCTATTAGCTTGCATTGCGTTTTCCTATTCTGTCGAACATTTCTGGTTTGTATACTTGAAATAGCCCAAAAATTATCCGCTTAATTAATTGTATTTAATTAAGTGTATCTGGGATTAGTATTTCTTAAGCGTGATATTTTATTGGGACTTAGTAAAATATTTTAATACATTTGGGTATTAGTCGTAATTATTTTGGGACAAAAAGTAAGTTATACGATAAAAATTGGGTATAATCGAAAACAGATAAAAATTTGGTAATATCATTTGATGACACACATGCAATGACTAATGTGTCACATAGTTAGGTGTTAAAGGACATTAATCCTTATCACTCTTCACCAATATCAGTAAAAGAAGTCCCATACCATTCCATTATCAAAAAGAAAGTCCCATATCATTCCATTATCAAAAATATAGTCATCATCTACCTCATTTTATTCATTTAAAGAAAGACCAAAAATTAGAATCACTTTATACTTCATATACTTTGATTCAAATCTGAAGTTAGAGTATTTGTTTATCAATTGGGTAATTAGTTCATGTATTGAAGTTGGATTCGTTTGGGTTCTCTTTGAGTTCTATTTCATGTGGTAGTATTTGATTAGTGGTTACAATTTGGGATTTTGATTCATGTTCAAAGTTGAGAGTAATGTTCATTTCATTGGAACAAGATTCTGTCCGTTTGTTCTTGTCTATTTTCGTGACAGTTACAGTCATTTCTGGGTTCTGGAGTCTTCATCAGAATTGTAGAGCTTCGAGTTGCGGTCGCGTGGGCACTTGAATCGCCCCAAAATGAGTTCGTATGAGGGAGTTATGACCAAAATACTAACAGACTATCGTGAAAATCAAGAATAGTCAATTATGTGATTAATTGTTCAAATTGGAATTTCAATTGGGTATTCCTTTAATCTAGTATTTAGGATTATGTTATATTTCTTTATTGGGTAATTATGGATGGTATGAATTTGTTGAGTATCATTGATGGCGATGCAAAAAGGGAGCTAGGATTGTTATCTTTTGGAGTTAGAAGTTGATGCACACAAGGTGTTTGTTCAAATGCATCAATGATATTCTATGGTTTTCTAATCTGATTTTTGGTAGAAGAATTTACTCGTAAAGGTAACCTACAAACATCTAATATCTTTTAAAGCTAATTTAAGTATTTTTATGTTCAATCGATGATGGGAAAAATATTGGTTTGATTTCTTTGTTTATGTAATAATATTATTAGTATTATAAAATGATTTTAATAAAAATTAATCATGTTATAAAAATTATTTTGATTAAAAAGTATGTTAATATTGTATTTATTTAAAGAGATTACAAAAGCATGTTTTGTATGTTATTGACTTATAAGATATGAGTCTTGAAATATCGTATTATGAAAATATTGTTTTGTTTTATATTGAAATATTCGACATTGAAAAATGTCCTTTTTTGGGAATTGGCAACGGATATTTATATCCGGATTATTATGAAATCCTATAGCTTGATAATAGGTACTGGTTATTCGGATCGATCTCGAGCCCCCGATCTCGTTTCGTTCTTGCAAGAACCATATTTTCGATGATGACGATCACCCGTGTTCTCAGGATTTAGATCAAGCCTACTTCCTGACGGTCCATATATTCCCACGTTTTAAACTGTTGTTACATTATTTTTTTAATATGAGTTTTGAATAAATATGTTTGGTATATAAAGTTTTGTTTATTTCGCAAATGAAATCATGTTTCATTTTCCGTATTGTTTCGCTATTGACTTGTAAAATAATAGCCGCATTTTGATTTTCGCTATTAACTTGTAAAGTTATAGCCGTGTTTTTATTCACTAAGAACCAAAGGTTCTTAATCGTATTTCTGTCGATACCAAACGGTCTTTTATAAGAGTTTGGGTTTTGATAAATTAATGTTTCATAAGGAGATATCAAATGAGCAAAAGATTAAATTGGAGATGTTTTTTAATGACTTGTATATAAATGTAATAGTTTGTTGGATTACTCAACAATTCAATTGTTGACAGTCTTTGATGGGGCCTATCCTTTACGGGGGATAGATGCATTTTCAGGTTAGCTCTGCTTTGGAGACGATGCCTACTTGTATTATGTGTTACGTGCGAGGCGAGGACTTCTTTTGAAATTCATAATGTAAATTAGATATTTGTAAATTAAATTGAAATAATTTTATAATGTTTTGTAAATAGTATTCACTTATTTAATGTAAAAAGTTTTAAATACTCTGATATTGGCTTGCTGTGGCTATCGAGCCACAGGTCGGATTCAGCCCAGACTTCAATAAGTCTTCCGCTGTGCTTTGTAGACAATATTATTATACTGTTTAGCTGGGTTGGGCTGTTTCATTACTTGGAGGGTCGAACTTATATTTGTTACGCAAACAATTTGCAGAATATCTATATAGTAAAATGGCTGACCCATCAAGTATGGTGATATGGATTAAACTTGTGTTTATACTGTATGCTGATATAGATTTTTTCATGGTAACATTGGTCTGTAAAAAGTTTTTGGTCTTTTCTTTGCCAGGTGGTCTAAGTATCGGGTGTCCAGAAAATGGTGGAGCAGCAGGAACTTATTATGATGCTACTCTTCTCAGCTTAAGAGTTGGCAATGACAATATCAGCACAGAAACTGAAACTCCTCTCCTGGATTTTTCTACCACTCCTTTATGGTCCAAAGTCTATATAGAGAACAGTGCAAAGGCTTTGGTTCCACTCCTGTGGACCAGAGTTCAGGTTTCACCTCTTTCTACTTCATAGTCTATACTGTGTTACTAGGCATAGTATTGGTACTGTATTCTCTTAGAGTGTGTTTGGATAACATTGTAGGAAGGAAAGGCGGGGGAAGGAAAAGGAGGGGAGGAGAAGGAAGGGAAGAGGAGAAAAATAATCGTGTTTTCCTACCAAATCTTCTAATGTTGGAAGAATTTGTTTAGTACAAAATGTAAGAAACTTCTCCTCTCCAATTTTCTCCCTTCCATTTCCCTCCCCTCCCCTTTTAGTATCCAAAGGAGGGAAATGTCATCCCTCCGTTTTTTCCCCTTCAGTGGCTCCCAGAATTTCCACTTATGTAGTCCTTCCGTCTCTTAAAGGTTTCCCCATTGACTACAAAAGCTCTCACATATATTTGTCAGTGGGGTAATCCTCTATGGGGTGGGAGTATAGTTTCTTTCCATTCCAATTGCAAGTGTTGCCTCAGAATTATTAAGGTGTGTGGATATATGCTCTTCAGGCTGACTCATTATGATGTGAAGATTAGATGGAAACTTCTGATGTACAAATGTAAATATCTAGTGAGTAACTTAGTATTTGAAATGTGTAACAACCCAATCCCATTCGAGACGGTGGTAGCTAGATTGGCTCCACAAACCAACACAAATTTTTGTTGTCCTCACTCGGGCGCATTTAAGGAATTTCCAACAAGGTCACCTTTCTTAAGACTACTCCACACTAAGAACACTTAAGCAGAGCAATTGAGCTTATTGAAAAGAAAATGCACCTCGTTGGTATGAGTATTAGTATCTATCCTTTGAAACTACTTTTTTTTCCTTCCTTATCTCAACTAGAGGTATTACAAAATGTGTCCTTTTTGTTTTCTTTTTTTCACTATGATTGATCTGCTACCTGTAATATTAAAATTAATTCATCTCAAGTTTTGTTACTCATAACTCTCTATGAGTATCCGTCATTGTATCTACACCGGTTGCATAGACTATTCCAGGGAACCAAGCTTAATAACGAGGCGTTTGCCTTTCACAAAACGAAATAATGGAGAAGGAAAAAAAGGCAGACTCCTCATCTGCCAGGCTCACACTAGGTGGATATTATCCTATTCAGTACTTAAATCTCTCTTTTTATTGTAGAATTTCCTGCTATAACTTTTCAAGAGAATAGATGAATCTCTCGTTCCTTATCTTAAAAGAGTTCTCTATCCCTTTGAATTAGAAACAAAGGGATATAGTTGTTATTAAGTTTTTGGTTGGTGAAGAAGACAAATAACAAATGGATGGAAGAAATATGTGGATGAGACTGAGAGAGAGAATGAGTTTGTTTAGGAGATTAAAAGAGATTGTGTGAGACCATTAGCAAAATAGGAGATGTGACAAATTCAAAGGAACGGAGGGAACACTACCTTGTAGAAAATAAGGCAGTTCAGAATATTTAATCTATCCGTACTAATTAACCTTGGCTCTTTCTGGTATAGTCTCTCTATAGGTCTTGACCTGCGGCAATTCAGCTTCTTAAGCCTCCACAACAGTGGATTCCAAACTAAGCTTGCTATATTTTTATGTCTTAGTTTGAGCTTGAGCCTTTGCATATCAACTTTCATTGTGGTAGGCCTGCTTTCGAGCTTGGTAACTTTGCTGCTGATGATTCTTGGTGATATTTTTCAAGTTCCCATGGAAATATCTGTCTTTGTTATTGTTATTATATGGGCCTTTTGTTGTTTTATTAGTTGAAGAATGGATTCTAATGAACCTTTATGCCCTAAGAGATGCTTATAATACCTTTAATTTGTTTTACCAATGTCTACTTCTGCTATTACTAAAGGCTCTTAATCTTCATTGTTTAGCTGAGAGGCCAAATAAGCGTACTTAGCAAAAGTAGTATCAACTTTGGGCTCAAAGAGCACCCTATCTCGGAGTTTGAGCTTGTTGCAGAAGAACTACTTATGAGTGACTCCAAAATCCAGGTGTGGAGGTTTACTTTCCCATTTTGATCTAAACATTTTTTATTTCAAAAGTCTTGTTTGCATGTCGTGTTTCTTCAGCATTTGCAGTAGTTTTCTGCCACTGTTATATGAATGGATGGCATAAAATTGCATTTTTTACCTGGAATTTGGAGTGGCCTTTATTGGACCTGATTTTTATTTTTTTAATGAGGTGGGCTTAGTAGTTAGTGAGACTTCAATGTTTTTGAATATATCTTTTTGATTGTGATGCTGGTTATTCATATTACAAAATAACCTGCACTTTAAATTCATATTTACTACTACCTTAAACTTTAACCAGATGCAAAATTGCTAGTATATGTAGTTGCCTTGACCCCCAAGGACTGGCAATATCAATTTCAGTTATCATTATGACACAGGAGGGGGCAAACATTTTCGTACATTTTGTGTACACAAGAGGGGGCTTTTAGAGACTTTATAGTTATTTTGAACATTGCATTGACCAGTAAAGTGGAGACTGTCTCTGGGGGAATTCTTTGTCTTCGCTTCGTTGTCAAAAAGGATTGCATAGTGGTTGACTTTTGTTTTAGACCATTTCGTTTGAATTCATTTCTTTTTGCTGGCATGAATTCCTGTTCAGTTATTTTTAAAAAACATCTCTTTTTCTTTTCATTGTCACTTTTATATTGGCTTCCAAAGTCCAGTTCCATGATAGTTTATGTTGTTTTACAAATGTGTTGCATTCAAAACTTCGATAGGTCATGACTCATGACCTCACTGATTTTTGGTTCTAATACGTGACGAGAAGAGCTTGTTTTTCTTTTCGTAATTGAATTCTTTAGCATGATCAAACTAGGCTTTAACAGTTTCTTGTCATGTTGAGTAGAAATTATGAAAATTTACATTTTTTCTTCGCTCTACCTGATTTGGAGTTTGCCTTCTTCTGAGTGAAGGTCTATGGGGCTCTGCGAGTGATTGTCAAAATGCTGCTAATGTGGAACTCTGAGATCCAAATTGATGGAGGCGATGCTGTTGTCTCAACTTCTGTCCTCGAAGTTAGAAATCTTGCTGTTTTGAGGGTATGCATCTTATACTCCTGTGATATTTCATGTCATCAATAGTCGGGCAAATCTCAAATTTTTCAATGCAGGAGTGCTCTGTTATATGTTCAAACACAAATTTGGCGTTGTATGGCCAAGGACTACTAAAGTTGACTGGTGAAGGTGACTTAATCAAAAGCCAGCGTCTGCTTCTGTCACAGTTCTATAACATCACCGTAAGGATCCCGTTTCAGCATTGTTCTCTAAAGCTTTGTGTGCTTCAGTGAGGAATTTTTTTTTAGAATTTGCATACTGCAACTTTTGTGGTTCCTTCTTTTTTAGTCTATAATTCTATATGCTGATGGTTTCACTCAAAAAGATAAGGGGTGTTTGGCAAAAAAAGTTATTAGGTAATTTTAGCTTATTTTGATACAAATAGAGGGTTGGATGGTCAAACTATTAAACTGTGTGGGATTGCATCTTTTTTTCCAACATGTAGCTGTTTCCAGCTTCATACTTATATCCTTTTTACTGCAATGATTTCTTTTGCAGCTTGGATCGGGTTCATTACTCCAGGCACCATTGGACAACGATGCTAGTAAAATCATGTGATTATATTCAATTCTATACTTGTTTATGATGATTGACTACAGTTGAGGAGTTGACCTAGCTCTGCAATTTGGTTCTAATTTCCAATCTTAAATATTTGATGCAGTGTAACGGAATCTCTTTGTGAAAGTCAGACATGCCTAATGGATTTGATAAGTCCACCAGATGATTGTCATATTAACAGTACCAGTTCTTTCTCACTCCAAGTAAGAGGAATTTTCCATCTGGTTTTCAGTTATAGAGGATTCTCAATTTGATCCTTTTTTCAGTTTGTCGTTTGGATCTTGGGAGTCGAAGCTTCACATTTTCAGCTCCTTTTGCCTACTGCTTTTGTTGTTTCTATCATATCAAGAATTATTAAATTTTAAAAAATATTTCTCCCATTGTTTCATATGAAGTCTTGAATAATTTTGCAATCTTCTTGTTAGTGGTATACTTTGGTTTCCTAATTTTGGCTGCTATTACTTTGTTGTGTTCATTGTTCATACAGGAAAAACTATCAAAATTTCCACTTGTTTTTTCTTTTTTTAAAGCTCTAGGAAACCTTATTTGGGCCAAGAATGATTAGGTTTTTGCTTCTTTGATAGGTTTGTTGAATGATACTAAAACAAAGCATAATGCTTCGTCAAGATCTCTTTTCCTGCCCTCACACATATTTTGCTAAAGTTAAAATCTCACAACATCTGTTTCTTTGCTGGTTATTTTGCCCACCATAGAGCATTTAAGGAGGCAAACCGTGTTTTTTTGGGGTGTGTGTGTGTGTGTTTGTTTGTGTCTGTGAACAATTAACAATATATCTAATACTCCTAACTTTAAAATTCCTTTTCTGGGGTTTTTTACTAAAAGCCAAGAAAAAATAAGAGTTATGTCCTAACTAAGTGACCAGATATGACTAGCATTAGATAGGGCATGAGGACAGCTAGCTTTGTGAGGCAATATCCCCTTTTAGAGAGTTGCCTTATTCTAATGCGATGGCCCTTCTCGACAAATGTCACATCTTAAAATGTTGCTTTTTAATTCAGTACTATTGGCATCTACAGTCTCTTGGAGCTGGTGATGTACAACGGGAACATTTATTCCCTGCATATTTCAATGTGGCAGATATGCCGTGTCGAAGACATTCTTATTGGTGGTACAGTCAAAGGAAGTATAATCCACTTTCATAGGGCGAGGACCATTGTTGTTAGTGCTGATGGGATGCTAACAGCCTCGGAGCTTGGTAATAAGGACTCTATTATTTCCATTCTTTTTACTCAATTTTCTTTAATTGTCTTACAAGAAGCTATTTCTAAGATTTCTATATTGCTCTTAGTTGGCGTTAGAGCATGACTATCCATATAAGAAGGGCTCACAAAATTTGGTACATTTTTTTAGTATTCTATTCTTTAGTGAAGTCTGCTCTAAATTGGTGAACTACTTTGTAAGAACTGACATGTGGTCTACAGAAAAAGACGTGACTTTAGAGATTGCTTTTTACACAATTTTGGTTGTAGCTAAACTACCATGTTCTTACAACTTGTATCCATGAAAGCATCTTACGTGTTCTAGAAGAAATTTCATTTAGTTGTTGAGGTGGTATTTCATTGTCACTTTTTTTTTGCTGAGCGCATAAACTTACATCTGAATATATTGTGAATTCATATTTCTAAAAAAGAGAGTTAAACACCTTCTGAAGTTTTGAGAAAAACTTTTTCTGGTCTTTTGAACTCAATGCCTTTTTTCCAGGTTGCCGTAAAGGTATCGGTAAAGGACGATTCATAAATGGGGCTGGTAGTGGTGCTGGCCATGGAGGTAAGGGAGGTTCCGGAATATTCAATGGAACAATAACTGAAGGTGGGAGTAGATATGGAAATGCTGATCTTCCTTGCGAGCTAGGTAGTGGATCTGAGGGACCAAATGAGTTGTATGGACATGTGGCTGGGGGTGGAATGATAGGTAAGCATGCTTCTTCTTTTCGTGTGAGAGTTTACCAATACTTTCTTGCATTTCTTACGTCAACTAGAAAATGAAGCTCTTGCTTTATATTAGGATACCTGTGTTGAACATTTTTATACTCCCTCTATCCTACTCATATTGCTACACTTTCCATTTTGGGATGGCCCAACATTTCTAAAATTGGGAATGAGACCATGTCTTTTCTCCTCATCTAATCCATAAACTCTTTTCGTCTCATCCACAAACGTATACTCTCTTTCCATCTCATCCATACACCTTACATTCACTTTTCTTTTTTCTTTTTCTGCCATTTACTTACCAACACAATTCCAAAAAGATGAAGATTTTTAAATGGGGCAAAACCTCTGGGACTAAGGAGTCTACTGAAAAGTAGTTGATGCTGAAGGGGTAAAACTGAACACTAATACACTGCTCATTGCCGTGAAACTACTTTTGTTGTATAAAATGCCTCATATGTTTAAATGCTTCAATTTCGAACCCAAGAGTGTGTTAAATCTGGAACGTTCAAGTTTGAGCTTTTGAATTGTACTGATGCTTGTTAAAATACGTTTATTTGACAGCATTATTTTCAAACTTGTCATGGTTCAATAAAGAACTCCTTTTCTTTTGATTACAGTAATTGGGTCAATTCAATGGCCATTGTCCAGTCTTGATGTGTATGGATTTTTAAGGGCTGATGGTCAAAGTTACAGTCAAGAAATAAAGACCAGGGATGACACTTTGATTGGAGGTCTCGGTGGGGGCTCTGGAGGCACAATTCTTCTTTTTCTGCAAAAACTTGTAATCGCTGAAAAATCCAGCTTATCTGTTGCTGGAGGAAGAGGTGGTCCTCTTGGTGGTGGTGGAGGAGGTGGTGGAAGAATTCATTTCCATTGGTCTGATGTGAATACAGGAGATGAATACATTCCAATTGCAGTAGTGAACGGCTCCATCTATAGTGGGTATGTCCAAGCTCCATATGAATTGCGAGTTAAATTATTTTTCTTGAGTTTGAAAGGATTGACAAAGGCATATAATAATTGAAGCATCAACTTATGAGTTTGTTTCCTGTTATTAATTATTAAGAGCAAGTGTGCAACTGTATTTTAGCTCTAATTCCAAAACTGTACAAGAAGGATAAGGTTGCGTACATCTGACTCCCAACCCCATCGCATGTGGGAGTCACTTAATGGCATTGGCGCAATGAAATGTTGATGTTCGAAAACTGTAATTCTGTTGTGCATTGGCCGTGATAGATTTGCTCCCTTCATCCCATTATTCAGTTGATATCTACGTTTTAGAGATTATGGTGAATGCAAATTGTTTGTGGGTTCCAATTTTAAAGTAAAAACGTTCGAATTTTGATTTTAACTTAATTGTGGGAAATTAATAATTGGCTAACATTAGTAGCTCTTAAAAACGATGACATATGTTTTCCCTCCAAGAGAATGAACTTAGATTTTATTTCTCTTTCCCATCCTTTTTTCATGGTTTATTTTTGTTTATTTGTTCCATAATACCTTTTTTGAAAAGAAAATTCTCTTTTGGCCTTAGAGTAAGCGTATACTACTTAAAACTTAGTAGCATTTTTCCTATATCTCAATTGTTTGAATGACTTTTTCATCAATTATATGTTATACCAGAGGAGGAGCAGGGGACAGCTCAGGTTACTTTGGAGAAGAGGGCACAGTCACTGGCAAAGAGTGTCCTAAGGGCCTCTATGGTACATTTTGCAGTGTAAGATAATTTGCTGCCTTCTATTTCTATGCTTTAATGGTTCAACTAATGCTTATATTTTTCAGTACAAGGAAGTTTATTCTGTGCAATGAATAGGGCACGTGTTTCCCTTAATGCTACTACAGTCTACAGTAGCTCCCACCTTGGCTAGGCTCCTGACAGTGCATAAAACGATCTTCAATTTAATTCAAACAAGTTGCTGCATATTTTATTTGAGGCTGAATAGGTTGCTTGAGGCTTTATAAATGTGTGCTTCTTTATATCACATTGAACTTTGTTCATTTATATTTTCCTTTACTTGGATGACCTTGCCCTTCGTCATTGATATCTTTTCTCCCATCAAAAGACACGTGTGGGATGAATAAGTTTGTCCACGTGTAGAGTAGATCTCTGTTCCCCATCCCCCCCACCTTTCTTCCCTCTCTTTTTTTTAGAGCTCTTTCCTCCTTGATTCTTAACTAAAGAGTTTCAGTTTTTAGTATAATGCCCCAAATGCAATATTGACATATAAAAAGGTTCTTTTTCTAATTTGTGTGAATGGGTAATTTTCACATATGTTGTGTTTACTCTTTTTTATGCTTTTAGACTACTCACTTGACTAATTCTGATAGAATTTTGAAGTATACAAGATTAGCAGGGTTGTATCAATGTGAATGTTCATGCTAGGCTATGTCTCTTACCTAATACCAAAAGACAGTGTTGATTAGTTTGTATCTCCATGATCTTATAGGAGTGCCCTGTTGGAACTTATAAGGATAACGATGGCTCTGATGAACAGTTTTGTGCTCCTTGCCCTCAAGAATTGCTTCCCAACCGAGCAGAATACATTTACGTACGAGGTAGATATGCACTTTGCAAATGTTCTTCTGAACTCGTTCAAAGCCGTCCTCTACATCTCTCTTTTGAACTTTGTTAATATATTTTTAAATTTTGTATCAATGCTGCAGGTGGGGTGAGTCAAGCACTCTGTCCATACAAATGTATTTCTGATAAATACAGGATGCCACATTGTTTTACACCTCTTGAGGAGCTGATGTATCCATTTGGAGGGCCTTGGAGTTTTTCCCTTCTACTCTTATGCTGTTCGGTGGTCATAGGTTTATTGTTAAACCTGCTGCGAATAAAGTTAGTTGGTTCAAGTTCTGTGCATCATGAAACATACCCATTTGAGCAGCAACACTTTGATTACCAGTTTCCCCATCTTCTTTCTCTATCAGAGGTATGTTCTTGATGTATAACAAGTCTTCATCACAAGAGGATGGAAAGGTTTCAGTAATAACTGCTTATAATTACTCTTCAACTCAGGTTAAGGGACCCAGCAGAGCTGAAGAAACTCAAAGTCATGTGTATAGGATGTACTTTATGGGTCCAAACACATTCAGGGAGCCCTGGCACCTTCCATATTCTCCTCCGGATGAAATTGTGGATATTGTGTAAGATATTTAGTCTCCCTTAGTTTAGTGAGCACATACTGTGAATTCTGATGATAGTTTGACTTGCTCCAAGTTACTTATACAGATTACTTCTTCAGTGAGGGTGGCCAATTTAGTTCTCTCAAACTGAAAATTGATAAGAATTATGAAAGGTTGAAAGCCAAGTGGGAAGAGTAAAGTTTCTAGGGTTGCCAACATTGTGTGTGATGTACTGCGCTTTGTTGCTACATTTGAGTTCTCTATTCATAACAACTCTATAGATTATAATTAAATTAATCTAGGGGTGTTCACTTGCTTATCTACCTCATGTTTGAGAGTTTCTACCCTTCACCTTACTATTTCTGCTAACTTCTAGGTCTAATGATTCCAAATGTAGTAATTTTAAGCAGTTAACTAGGTTGGATTTAGAACTTCTATATGTACAACTTGTTTTTAAAATTTTAATTTTAAAGAAGGAACCTTCGCTAAATAATAGGACTTTTGGGATTGAAGTTTTTGCATTGTTGTTGTCGCACATTCACTAAATGGACATTTGTCCGGAAAAGAATGTGTTGAAAATTTCAGATCGAACCTCTTTGCTTTTTAACACCCTAGAATAGATACCACCCGTTTGCTCAATTAGCGTATCAAATAATGAGGAACTCAAGGATGCCTAGATTTCTTACCTCTTTGTATGGCGATCTGTAAAATGAGAATACTCGTCGAAAGTAAAAATAGTGTAGCCTAAATGATAAGTAAGGAGACTGGATAACTGTAGAAGCTCTCTTAGACGCTGATATATCAAATGTGCCAAGAGTCGTCAAGTTAATTTCGGACTAGCAAAACTGTAGTTCTGACGTATTTTGTTTCGGATTGGGAGACACTGAAAGGGAAAAGGGAAGGATTTTAAGATGACTTTATGATCCTAAATGATAGAAATGGAATGTAATTTATTCATTTTATCCAATTTTCTTCATCTAATCTGTATCCGCTTATTTATTATAACCTTTGAGCTTTTGCCATTTCCTTTCAGCTACGAAGACGCCTTTAACAGATTCATTGATGAGATTAATTCTATAGCTGCATATGATTGGTGGGAAGGCTCTATTCACAGCATTCTTTTTGTGCTTGCTTATCCTTGTGCTTGGTCATGGAAGCAGTGGCGTCGTAGGATCAAAATCCAACGTCTTCAGGAATATGTGAAATCTGAATATGATCACTCATGTCTACGCTCTTGTCGAGCACGGGCATTGTACAAAGGGATGAAGGTATTCAATTAAATTTTGTGATGAAAAATAAAAATTTATGTAGCAGCCAATATGCCCCCCACCCAAAAACAGATCATATTATCAGGAATCGTTGATCATTGTAGGTTGGAGGAACAACTGATTTGATGGTAGCATATATAGACTTTTTTCTCGGTGGCGATGAAAAGCGTGTAGACATTGTGTCAATTATACAAAAGAGGTTTCCCTTGTGCATAATATTTGGTGGGGATGGTAGTTATATGTCTCCTTATACTCTTCATAGTGATGCTCTATTGACCAACCTTGTTGCTCAGGTGTGTCTTCTTCCTCAACGCATTGTATTAGTAATGCATTTTATATAACCTTAAACATCTACATGTTTGTTACAGCATGTCCCAACTTCTATATGGAGTCATTTAGTGGCTGGTCTAAATGTTCAATTGAGAACAGTAAGACATGGATTCATGCGCTCGACAATTGCCCCGGTGATTAAGTGGATTAATAGCCATGCAAATCCTCAGTTGGAGTTTCATGGGGTGAGGATTGACCTTGGTTGGTTTCATGCCACTGCTTCTGGCTATAATCAGTTGGGTATTTGGGTAGTGGCGGATGATTGTACTGTTCGCAATATGCCTCAATCTGTCTCATTAAATGTCAGTGCTGATGAGTCTCCTAGGTAAGTTGCTTAGCCCTATTTTTCTAACTAGCTGAAGGACTAATGATCATTGTCTTGATAATCGACATATTTTCTTGTTTGCATTCCACCCTCACCATCTTTACTAGGGGCATTCATAACCGGGTACCCGGCGTTTCGGGTACCCGGAAAGGCGGGTATTTTTTTAACGGCCTGTGTCCCGACCCGATTTTTCCGGATACCTGGATATTGGGTACCCGGATAAATCGGGTCAGGGCACCGGGTACCCGATTTTAGAAGAAGATGAACAAGAAAATAATGTGCAGTAGAGTATGCATTTGCAAATTAAGAGAAATGTCAACAATAGAGAATACAAATATACACTACACGGGTACCCGTTGTAAATTAGCTCGCGGCCCATGACCCGACCCGGTTAAGGCGGGTTGGGTACCCGACCCGTAACTTATATTTTTTTTGAAATTATGACCCGCCATTTAAGATGCGGTTCAGGTCAAGCAGGTTAGGTTTTTTTGAACAGGCCTAATCTTTACTATATGTTATTAAATTATATCTAAAATATTGAATCTAATTACTTGGGCCTGTTCTCCCCAACTACTTATCAATTCTGCACAATTCAATTTAACACATCATTTCACTATCAGTCTATCACATAAGGTCACATTTAATTTCTCAATTTTTAATGGTCATTTAACTTTTTGGATACATAAGGTCACGTGTTGCATTTTCACAAAACCCATGTTGAGTATGTTAATCATATAAAAATGTGGAAAGCAAGTAGAAAGCTTCACAATAAGTGACAGCTACTTCAGAACTATCCTCTCTTATCCCGAAGCCGTAGTTGCATGTCTATTTTCCTCATATTTACCTAATTTGCTTTTATCTCTTTATTGTTCTCTTCAGGAGAAACGACAGAACAGTGGAAACACGGTATAGACAACTACAACAGACACAATGTTACGCAGGCCAAGTGTTACCTCGTAGGAGGGCTAGTGGGATAGTTAATGGAGCTTTAATTAATGATGTTACATTAAGCTCACTAGAATTTAGAAGGGACATTTTCTTTCTGTTTTCTCTGTTCCTGCGCAACACTAGGCCAGTTGGTTTTCTGGTTTGTGCCTATTTTATCTCCATGTACATTAGTGAAGTTCTAAAATTATTTAGATCTTCCTCTACAACGATAAATCTGTAATATTCTTTTGTTTATTATGTTCAGGATACTGTTCAGCTGCTCATTTTGATCATCATTTTGGCTGATCTTTCTGTCACCTGCCTAATGCTTATTCAGTTTTATTGGCTTTCTCTTGGAGCTTTTCTTGCTGTCTTGCTTATTCTTCCTCTATCTTTGCTGTCCCCCTTCCCTGCGGGCTTGAATGCGCTATTCAGCAAAGGGCATAGAAGGGCATCACTTGCTCGAATGTATGCATTGTGGAATGCTACATCTCTTTCAAGCATTGTAAGTTAGTGGTTTAATGAAACTACTTACATTGTTTGATTCTTGCAAACTTCTGTATCCTTGGTCTATACCCTATTTTGCTACTTGGGGGATTAACACAAATATTAAGGAGTAGTTTGGTTTGAATTGTGTGGATGATACTAAAAGAGGTGTTTGGATGAGAATTATAAAAAGTGGTGGGTCATTTTTATAAAAGTAAATGTAGCAAATTAGGCATGACAAATAAAAATAGAAATTGTAGCATATTCAAGGGGATGGAGAAATAATTCCTTACTTGTTTAGGAATGAAAAATGCATTTCAGCATGGGAAATCATGAATGAGTTGTACTTGTACCTGATTTCATTTTTTGATAGCTTACCTCAAATTGCTATTGATATTCTTGTTTAATCCCTTGTATCATTTTCCTTTTTACAGGTTGTGGCTTTTCTATCGGGCATATTTCACTACTCGATTCTCTCTATGCACAAGTCGGACGACAATAATGCTGGAAATGCTAAAAGGTCAAGCAACACAATTATTGAACTGTCCTTCAAAAACAAATCCAACTTTCCCTCATCTTTTCCACTATTTTATTTGTTGATCCGCAAATTTTCATATATTTTACTCCTTTATCGTTTACCATTACCCATATTCGAATTTCATTCTGACTTCTGAATCAATGCTTCTTACAGGGACGATGATATGTGGTGGCTTTTGCCGTCAATCCTGCTACTTCTCAAGTGTATTCAGGCTCGTTTCGTGGATTGGCACTTGGCAAACTTGGAAATTCCCGATTCTTCTTTACTCAACCCAGATCCTAAAGCCTTTTGGGCTCATGAATCATAGATTGCGGTTACACCAACATAGAGCAAGACCCCCCATGTAAATATACCCATTCTGTACAGAACTAGATCTGCAGAGTTGTGCAGTTTTTCAGCTGCAGCTAGAGTGAAAGTAGTACAAATGGTGGATTGACAGCATTATTCGAGGCCGACAGAAATCAGTTGTACCAGATTTTTTGTTTCTTCGTCACTGGCCGACATGTTTGCATTTTTGAGTCATATTACAGCCATTTTTCTCAGTGAGTTTATTATTTCAACAAATTGTCTGAATGAGCTTTAGTGTAACAATATACCTTGATGAGTTGATACTGCATTTTTTATTAAAATGAAAATTTTGTGTATTTGATATGGCCAGCACCCTATCTCAATATTCTGATATGTGTATGGTTGTTGTAGCAAAATTCGGTAAGTTATAAGCACAGCAGCTTTAATAAAGATGTATACTAAAGAGTATTTTGTAGTGAAGTAGCTTTCGCTACTAGATTTCTCATCGATGTTATTTTGGCCGCTACTTGCTCATATATGGAACATTAACTTCTAAATGATAGGATATTATGGTGAGGTTATTTATAATGGGATGATATGTACACTTACTTTCTTAAAGTGATTATTATACACAATTTAAAAGTAATTACTTTTTATAGTTTTAAAGTGATCACTTGCTCAGCTGGTCTTGGACGAGACGGCCTCATAATGACACCGTCAATTTGGGCCGGCCCAATTGTGCGTGTAACAACCTGGGCATTTTTTTTTCTTGGCATTTTTCAATTTTGATCTTAAAGGTATAAATTTTTGACCTTAAAGGTATCAATTTTCAAAATTGAAAAACACTCAGAAAATTAAAATGTTGTTACACGGGCTAATTGGGCCGACCCAAATTTACGATCTCATAATGAGACCGTCTCGTCTAAGTTCTAAAAATTTGAAACAAATAAGCAAAAAATTATAAAAAATTCAAAATATAGTAAAGTTTTGAAACTATTTTCCAAGATAAGTAGTTTTATTCCAGATCTGACATTTGAAATGTTCGCAATTATAACAGCGAACAAAGGCAGAGAGTTCAAAAAAGACAAAGAGTTTGTCGCGAACAAAGAAAGCTGTTGTTTTTAGAACGCATCTATTCGCTATTAGTAACAGCCAAAAAAATTGAAGGTCAAAAATAGTGGACGTCTTTGTTCGTCGTTAGTAACAGCGAACAGACTCTTTGACTTTTTTAACCTCCAGCCTTTGTTCGCTGTTACTAACAGCGAACAGCTCCAAACCACAACTTTGGGAAAAAACTGCTTACCTTGGGAAATAGTTTCAAAACTTTACCATTATTCGAATTTTTTATATATTTTTTTGCTTATTTGTTTCAAAATTTTCCAAGTCTTTGTGTCACTTATAAACTTAAAAGTGATCACTTATAATTTTAAAATGATCATTTAAAGAAATAAATTAATCCCATTAACTCTAATTTATAATTATTCAAGGTACAAATGTATAGAATATTTTCACGCAGAAAAAGTATATTACTAGATTAAGGTTAAATGTGTAATCAGATTGAGTAAGATTTTATTTGATTTGTTTCGTATATAATTTACCCTTTTAATTTATAATTATACACAATTAAAGTGTTTAAGAACTTCAAAAACTAGAGAAATTAATTAAAGAAATATTTTGTTTAAGTATAATTAACAATTTCTCATAAGAATAATATAATTTTTAATATCAACATTTTAAAAATTATAATATCATCATGGTTTTTATGCTCTATTCCTTTGGAATATGGACTTACGGACTATTTACGTTCCTCTAATTAAATTTACTACATCTCTTATTTTGAAAATGGCTCCTCATTGTTTCTTCAATTTTAATCTACAGCTTTATCAAAGGAGATAAGAAGGTTACGGCTAATAAAAATTTGACTTGAGAAATTTCTATAAATGAAAATAAAAGACCTAAAACACACCATAGACAAGCAAGACAAATAGTAAGGTAATAGACAAGACAAGTATAAAAATTAATAACAAACCAAAGAAATATATATAGCAATCATAAAAGCAGTAACAATAATCATGACAACAATAGTTACTAATGGTCTAAAACACAAACTCCATGTTCTCAGTTAGTTTATATCTCATTACATATTTTAATTTTTTGTCTTTTCTATTTTATTAGACAATTTAAGTTTTAAAATAATGCATTCAATAGTTTAAAAAAATGTTAAATTAATAAGTAAATAAAATTAGAGAAATTATTTTAAAAAATATTACTTCCCAAACCAATCAGAACTAATGAGAGCAGAAACAAATTAAACCATAAAATATATAGACTTGAGGAAATAGTTCTCTCATTATTAATCTTCGACCTTTGAAACCCTCTTCCAAGAATTTGCCCTAATTGAAAAAATGTTCCGTCAATTGAGTACCCAAATCCTCCGATCTACCAAATCTCGGGCATTATCAACAGCAGCTGAAGTTCCTGCAACACAATCTGGGGTTTCAAAATTTGAAGAAATATGGAAGAAAATGGTACCAAACATGGATCCTCCAAAAACCCCTTCTTCCTACATGAAACCTCGTCCTCCTACTCCTTCTACTATCCCTTCTAAACTTAATCTTAATCTCGCCCTTCCTTATTCTTCTGTGCTTTCATCCAAAGAGGTTTGCTTTTTTTTTTTGCTTTTTTTTTTTGCTTTTTTTTTTTCTTTTCTTTTCTTTTGATTTATTGTGCGGGTCAAATTTGATGTTATATCGATTAATGTGATCTGGGATTTCTGGGTTCAGTTACATTTTTATTTGATTTGTGTATTTGAGTTTCTTTTTAATAGTCTTTTGAGATATGGGTTTGTTGATTTGGTTCTAATAATTGTATTTACAATGTTGGTGTGTTTGCTGTGATATTTTGTTGTTTGTTATATTGATTGCATAGAGGTGTAGATTGTGCATTGCAATTTTAATTTTTTTCCCAGTAGTGGAAGAGCTTGAGTGTTTGATTTTGCAGAGAAATGTTTCTGTGTGAAAGAATAGCTGTTTGTTAACTCTAATTAGATCTGGTTTTTCTTGTTCTTAGAAAATAGAAAGAGGATTAGTCTTTGGTTGATTGTGTCATTTTTTGCCAATACTTTGTTGATGATAAAAACAATGCCAAAGCTTTAATCCCTAAAAGATGGGATTGGTTGTCATTTAGACGGTGAATCGCTATTTTCTAGTTTCGTAGGATAGTCGGTTAGTTGGTCGCGTGAATCTTGTTTCACATCTATTCATAATGGGAGTTCGATTATTGGCTTATATAGAGGATTGGTCTTGGTGTTTATGGAGTTATGGACTATGCTTTTTATATTTTATGTATGTTCTTTTTGTTGTGAGGGTTTTGATAGTTGGTTAATGTGTGGTAACTTGAGGAACTTCAAAGCAGAGCGGATAGAATGTCAAAAGAGGTTCACAAAAAAGAAATAGGACAAATTTTTGGTCTGGTTTTTTTCTTGAGAGGCTAGTCCTTTTTGCTGATTAGTTGCATTTCAGTTGGGTTCTTGAGTCTTAAATTAAAAAAAGATTTTTAATGTTAGTGATAGTGAAAAAACAATGGAGGAACAGAGAAAGTAACTGTTGTAAACTTGAGTATTTTACTGTGGTTCTTGTTTGCTATTTAACTGTGTTTGTAAATCAAATTTTTCCTGAGATATTCATTATTACGGAGGGGTTAATGTCAGCTTATGCTTCGATTGTCGTTTGAATTTATATTTTGAATATCTATGTGGCCAAGATGTTTTCCATTTTCTTCCTCTTTAAGAACAATATGTTCTGACTTCAAAAAAAAAAGAACAATATGTTCTCTAAGGCTCTTGTTTGTATTCCATGATATCTGGTGACTAGTGAGAATTTTCAAAATTAGATCATAGTTTGCTGAGAATTCTGTTCTGGAGTTTTGGCTTCTATGATGACACGTGACCCACCTCTATGGTAATGTACTTAAGGAAATCTATGCTACTTGAACACTTGATTTAACATCTATGACCTGTGCTTGATCTTTGGCACTCGAACATTGGTAGAACACTTAGTTACTTCATTTTTGTGCAAAAAGTATGGACTTTTCCATAATATAGTCAAGTGTGACTCTTAAATAAGTACCCATGTTAGATATGAGTTCCTAATTCTGTATAGCATAGTGGGAAAGGGTATCTTATATTGAAGGTGACTCAAGTCTGTATTTCCCTTTTTTAGGTTGATGTCATTGTCTTTCCTCATATCTTTGTTTCCTGAATTATGATATTTTTGCATATCAATGTGACTGTTTCTTTCTTTGCATTCACATCTGTTTATCTTCTATTGCTTAAAAATTTCAGTTATGTAAAATGAACTTTGAGGCTAGTTTACTGTAAGTCTGTAACTGTAACTGCCTAACTGGTGATATTTTCAAAGGGCTCCTACATATTGCCAATTGATTGAACTTTGAGCCAAGTCTTCTGTAAGTGGTGATGTCTGCAAATATACTGAAAACATATTTCTTGTGATGTAGTACATACTTTGCTTTGGACTTCTTTTAACCTAACACTTCATCACGAATCATGAACTAGCCTCTCTCCTCTTCCCCAACTTGCCACCCTAAAGAAAAGGCTGCACACATCTTAAAAATGGTGGTTTATAACAAAAATTTTGATTCTTTTACATATTTGATGAACTGGAGTTTGCGGGATGATTAGCGATGTACAGAACGATCTTGACATTTCATTCAGACTAACTAAACTAACCTTTTAATGCAATGGATCAATATTCCAAAATTCTTGGACTTGTACTTTGTGCATCACTGCTTGTATAAAACCTGGATATTTCCGCTGACTTCATGTGCAAAACTCTATGGCAATGGACAAGTTTTGACTTTAAACCTATTAATTCCAACCATCCATTTCAGAGTTTTCCATTATTTATATGTTTGGTTTAAGTAGCTTCTTAGAGAAGCACCTTCTATATTGTCCATGACATGAGCAATGACAATATCCTTTTTTTATTTTTTGGGTAAGGCTATAAAATCCGAGGGAGAGGGATATAATCCTTCCTATAAGTAGGGAGAATTGAACTCTGGTCACAAGGGTGAAACCGTGAAATGGATGAAAATATCCATTTTGTTTGTGCCTTCACATTGTCAATAAATTTTATAGTCTTACAATGTGGTTCTTGTGTGAGTTTGTTCACAATATTGGGGTCTATTTCCGTTTGGGTTTGGGTTTGGGTTTGAGGGATTAAGCTGTAATCTGTTTCCGAAACTTTTTCAAGAAAACCGAAAGGAGAGGGAGTAGCAACAATGAATGATTTTATGTCTGCCTGCAGGTTGATATGATCATAGTTCCTGCTACCACTGGTCAGATGGGTGTGCTTCCGGGTCATGTTCCCACAATTGCAGAGTTGAAACCCGGGATCATGTCTATCCATGACGGGAATAACGTGACTAAATACTTTATAAGCAGTGGATTCGCAATGATCCATGCAAACTCTCATGCTGATATTGTCGCTATTGAGGCTGTACCTATTGATCAAATTGACCTTGCCGCTGTTCAGAAGGGCCTTGCTGAAGCCAACCAAAAGCTCAGTTCTGCAACGACTGATTTGGAGAAAGCTGAAGCCCAAATCGTAGTTGATGTTCACAGCGCTCTAAATTCCGCCCTCACTGGCTGATACACAGACGGATTATGATTTTTCCTCCTTTTTGTTTAATTCTTTCCAAGTGATGTTGAATTTGTAGGACTTTTTACAGTGCAGATCTATGTTGATCATGAAAAGCTAAAATAAATTTATGTGAAACAAGACTCATGCTTACCTTTTTGCTGGAAACTCACTTGACATTATTCTCAGACTCCTGTGTGTTGTTTTTATGGCCGTATTTGGTTAATAATCTCGAAATTACTGTCATTTGGTTTTGTCAATATTTACGCTCTAACTTAATTATATATATATATATATATATATATATATATATATATATACATATATATATATATATATTATTAAATTGAATTTGATTATTAAAAATTAAATTAGTACATTGGACAATATGTGAAACTGAAAGGGACATTTATATAGAAGTGAAATGCAGGGTAAAAAAGCATATCGTTTGACATTTATCTTAACTGCTGGTAAGGGTTGGTAACTGGTTGGATTTGGATCGGTTCAAGTGGATCCGGATTCAATTTTGTTTTTCGAAGGAGGATTCAGATTTTAATCCTTAGGTCTAAATTTTCAAGACTCAGATTCATGGGTCTCACAAATTTAGTATTGGATCCCGATTCAAAATAGGTCAAAACTTTCATTTGCGCATTTGATTGAATTTTTCTTACTATTTCTTCAGATTACTCTTATCATTGTAGCCTTGTAGCTTAGCAGCTATGAATTTGTGAACTGTTTGTTTGGTTATTAATAGATTATGCAAAAGTAATTTTAATAAAATTGGAGAAATTATTTAGTAATATGAAATCAGCATTGAAATGCTCGTTTCTCTGATAAATTATATATCTCAATTAGCACAAATGTGTTTATATTTTATCATGTTTGTGACATATGTACCCCATTTGTCCATCAGTCCCAAAAAATTGTTTATTAACAGAAATTGCTAGTTGCAAAAAATAGGCCCCAGATTCTACGAATCCGGACTGGGTCCAGGACCCGTTGCCACTGGAATAAGTAAGGTCTTCATGATAAAATAATTTGAAAAAGATATAAAATAGTTGACTTTTAGAGCTAATTACAATTTTTCAATCTAATGTATTGCTCTAACTTATTCCTATGTCCATTTAAATATGCAAAGTGTGTATGAACTTCATTAATCAAAGTTGCCAAATGTAGCTTACATAAAACTTTACAATATGATTTTTGAACTTCATTAATCAAAGTTGCCTCCTATAATATAAGCACAACAAAGTATCAAGTGGAAGCTTCTGTACATGTTACAACACCAATTCATCTTCCAAGATCATACAAGTATATAGCAGAAGAAATGGCCTGCGCCTGCCTCATCATCTCACATACGCACAACGGGTAACACTTCCGAAAAAGTCTTCCATATTCATACAAAACCACGCATAAAGTTCACAGCCTTCTGCTTAGACTCGAATTCATAGATTTGCCAAAAGCGTAAGCTTCAGCTTCTATCATAGCCTTGCACGCTGTCTCCACGGACAACCACCTTCAAAAGCATGTTCTAATACATCTTCCATCCGTTTGGCGTATATTATCTGTTGAATTAGAGAAGTAGGAATTAATAGGGAACAAAATCAATGTACCATTTCATATTGGATCTCGCATAAAGTTTGTTAGTTCTTGTTCTGCATTAGTACTCCGAAGATGTTACCTCAAGACTAGAAAGAACTGATGCTGGTACTTCAACCAAGTCCTTTAAATTACGGTCAGGCAATATGACTCGCTTTATACCATATCGATGTGCCGCCAAAACCTGTTACATACAGATCAAAAAATTTCCCAATTACTCAGTAACTGCATGAAAGACAGCATGTGAAACATTATGCCAAAATTTCCAACAAAAGGACAGAATTTCAATAGCAGTGTAATATGCTCAGGTTGACCAAAATTAGTTACAATCACAACAGTAATTCCAAAACCTTAATCCCAAAATATTGGGGTGATTATGTGGTAATGTAAATATTAGTAAAACATATAAGGAATTCTATAGATGGATCATAATAATTTAAAGAAATTCAGACATATAATCCCTCAATCCTTTTAAGTTTGACACTTATCTTAAAAAACTCTCACATCAATTTTCGAAGTATGTCAAACTCAAAAGGACGGGGGGATTAACTATTGTAAACCGGTAAACCCCATCATACCTGTTATCCGACTAAATATGCCATGACTTAAGAAAGAAACCATTAATCATTTAATACAGCTTGATGAAAAGTATTCTAGAGTGATGAAGCACGAAAAATAAGCAATTCAAACTAACCTTATCCTTGATACCACCCACAGGAAGCACAAGACCCCTCAAAGTCATCTCGCCAGTCATAGCTGTATCTGCTCTCATTCTCTTTTCACATAACAAGGATACAAGTGCTGTTACCAATGTAACACCAGCTGAGGGACCATCCTTGCGAACGGCCCCCGCAGGAAAATGTATATGGATGTCCTGCTCTTCCATTATATTGATTTTACCAGTAGCAACCAAATCGAGCTCCATGGCCCTTGCTCTCACCTATTAATAAGTGATTTGAAAACGTTACATCGGGTCCATTTTTCAAGAATACGAAATGAAACAACGAAACTATATGCTCAAAGTCAAGTATCACACTCTTGCATTCTGCAGTACACTAATGAGAAAACTTACCCATGTAAGAGCTATTTGTGCCGACTCCTTGATGACATCGCCAAGTTGTCCAGTCAGACGTAATTGACCCTTACCAGCCATTGCCGTAGCCTCAATAAATTGAACCTCCCCTCCAAAAGCAGTCCATACCAGTCCAACAGAAACCCCAGGATTTGAAACTCGTTCTGCGGTTTCTTTGTCATCGTACCTTGGTGGCTGTAATCACAAGAAACCCTTTTTAAAAGTCCATCACAAGCTTAGTCTTAAATGCCGTAATTTTATGCACTACTATTTGTCGAAGGTTCTACAGAGGAAACATGTAATGAACCCAAATGACTTGGTAAGAAGTACAAAACTACGTAAACAGAAGCTTACAAGCTTGGTCAATCAAAGCTAGCTAATAAAAGCTAAAAGAGATACAGGATACTCACACCCAAAACGTTTTCAAGCATAGTTTCATCCACAATCAAAGGTGATATAACCTGCAACGCGTTTGAAATTTCTTTATTGTCAACACCCATTGGGATAACCTCCATTTCAACTTCAGCTCCTTCAGCAAGTCTGCTTTCCTCTACTGGTGAAGAAAACTGATGGATATCTTTACTAACTGCTGTAGCATTATCTTGCTCAGCAACTTTTACAGCTGCTGCACGAGCTAAGGCAGACAAATTTCTTTCCAGATTCCGTACACCAGCTTCTCTAGTATATCTATTGATTATGAGTTCCACCATATCCTACAAGAATTTAAACCCCAAGTCACAAAATTTTATGTATCACGAAAAAAATCACAATATAAACTATTTAAAAATTGATGTCTTCCATCAACTTAAGATCAAGAGAAATCAGAACTTATTTTCTTAACAATATTTTGGGGGGGGGCTCTTAACAATCAAAATCCAAAGCAATAGAAGATTTAATATCTAAGAGTATTCCAATTGTTCTTGCACATGTACAATGATGAACACAAGGCATACCAAGAATCAAATTTGTATAGTGAAGAAGCAAACAGCGCATCATTACACAAAAGATGGAACAACAATAAAAAATGTAAATTTGGACCAAAATAATAAAAGTAACATTCAATACTGAAAACGTGAAGTTTTGGGTTCCTATAGAAATCGCCCTTGCACATGGGGAGGTTGTATACTAAATGAATAAAGAAAATTTGGACAGAAATAATAAAGTTATTAGAAACTTTTCAGGTAACAGCCTAAAAATGATTGTAATTTGATTCATAAGCAGACATGAGCACTACATAATTAGCATGAAAGTAACTACCTCAGGAATCCGGAGGAACTCAGAAGTCAATCCATGTTGGTCCAGAACTCTTGGTATAAGATATTGCATAGCAATTTTGACTTTCTCTTCAGGCGTATACCCAGGCAGTTCGATGACTTCCATCCTATCCAAAAGTGGAGGAGGGATAGGATTCACTTTATTTGCAGTCGCCACAAAAATGATTTTGGATAGATCATAGGGAACATTCAAATAACTGGACAATTTTGGTTAAGGGGTGACAGGCTGACAGCTCCACTTCAAAAAAAAAAAAAAAAAAAAAAAAAAAAAAAAAAAAAAAAAAAAAAAAAAAAAAACATTTCTAAGATGGGAAGAAACCATCCCCTCCCACCTCTTAGTCTTCTATGAAACATGTGAGAGAAGAATAATTATGTGAAAAACATCTTCAAGTATTTTATTAGAAGATCCAATACCAACTATAGTATGTTAAAGATTCAAAAATCAAATTAGAGAATAAATCTTGTGAGAAAGGATACTGGTCATTGAAAGTTTTGTTCTGCTCAGGATCAAGGACTTCTAGCAATGCTGCAGCAGGATCCCCGCGAACATCAGAACCCGTTTTGTCAATCTCATCTAACAGCATTACTGGATTGGATACACCAACTCTCTGGCAACCACAAAAAACATAATAAGGACATTAATAACAAGCAAAATAATACATGTAGCAGGAAACGGGAGATGGAAAGAGGATTTCCAAAAAAAATAACATGAGCTCCTGAGGATATTGGTAAGCTCATTTTCAACCTGCTTTCGGTACCTTTTTGTAATTATCTACAAATTTAATGGTATTTGAAGTATACATAGTCACCTTCAAATTTTTAGTTTTGGGTTGAAATAATGAGGGTTATTGATGAACTATAGGGGAATAGTTGTGCCTATGAATCAGTATTTTGGAGGTTGGAATTTAGTCATTTTTGGGTGTTAATAATTTTAAATAAAATATCTTACATTTCTATGCCATGAAATTGGAGAGCTACTACGCAAATGGAAAAACCGACCATTTTGTGCTGTTTCTATTCATACTGCACAACTTTGTGTCATTGGATGTATTTTTCCCAACATTCAAAATAGTGGAAAACATGAAATTGTACCAAATGACGAAAGTATAAACATAAAAAGGCATTAAAAACGGAGGAGGGGGACAGCAACGCCCAAAAATTCTTTATGATCATGCCCAGTCTAACAACAATAAAAAAATAATTTACTTTCCCTCCTGTTCTAATTGCATAAAGGACCCAATGATCCAGTTAAAATTCAAGGACATAACTATAAAAAGGAACATAAAAATTGTAGCAAATGAGGAAAATATAGAAATACTTGTATAGAAACTCCATATATAAAAAAATTAATTAGTGTATCAACCTTTATTCCATCAATAAGACGACCTGGCATGCTCCCAATGTATGTCCGCCTGTGCCCTCGGATATCAGCCTCATCCTTCACACCACCGAGGGATATACGTATGAACTTTCTGCCAAGAGCAGCAGCAATGGATGTGGCCAATGATGTTTTTCCAACACCCGGTGGACCAACAAAACACAGAACAGGACCTCTGGCGTCTGGTTTAAGCTGCAGGACGCACAAATCAATTAGGTGTATTGCCGTTACCTACGATTGAGCTGAGATGAAAGGGAGATAATCTACCTTACGAACAGCCAAATATTCAATAATGCGTTGCTTGACTTTGACCAACCCATAATGGTCACTATCAAGACGCTCTTTGGCAGCTTTGAGATCTAGTTTCTGCTCTTCGGTAGCCTTCTGCCAAGGGAGATCAGCAAGAAGTTCCAGGTAGACACGTGAACTGTTATATCCAGGTTGCTGAGGCTGCATCTTCTTAAGTCTCCTGAGTTGGGAATTTGAATTAAACTTATAAGAAAGCCGCAACATAGCATAAAATTCAATTATTCATGAGAATTTTGTTTAAAAATATACACGGTCAAGGTAGAGTTCGAAAACTTGAATTTTCTTCATTTTTGCGATCAAAAACTTATAAAAACCTCTTAACACCACTGACTCTTAAATAAGCACAAAGCAAGGTTTACAGACTTTCACGATAAAAAAAGGAGAAAAAAAAGATCAACTTTCACGTTAAGTGTGTATAAGATCTTACCTCAACTCCCTCTGTGCATGCTTCCATATGTTTGTGGGCATTCCAGCACTTTGCATTTTCCTTTCGAGAACGGCAACATCGTCCTCATCATCATCATTATCTCCAAGCTCCTCTTTTATAGCTCTCATCTTGAGTTTAATTTATGCAAGAACAGAACATGATGAGCTAGTTGAGCAATATATTTCAGCTAAAGAAAAGCAGGTAGAAAATAATCATAAATGTTTTATGGATCCTTTTCTTTTTTAAAAAAAAGTGGCATTAAAGGAAACAACTAATAAAAAAGATTTTTACAATGCATTCCTCTGAAATCTAATACACACAAATGAATCAAAAAATAGAGGAAGGGGATTTGCCTGCTGTCTCAGAAGGAATTCTCTCTGTGATTTTGACAATTGTCCCTCAACTTTTTGTGTGATCTTCTCAGCTACACGAATAGACTACAAAGACAAAGTCATTGTGGCAAAAAAAACGTAAGCATACAGAATTACAAGATATCATGACCATTTAATCACGCAAACTACGTTAGTATATACCTGCAAATGCCTCTCAACCAACTCAGTTGCTTTTGAAAGTCTAAGTTTAAGATCAATAGAGTCCAACATACATAACTGCTCTTCAAAGCTTATTTCAAAACTCGCAACAAATATATCTGCCAGCTTGTGGACAGGAACAGTCTCCAAAAGAACTTTTGTCCTCCCACCAGTTTTTTGTTTCTGTTAGCATGAAAGTGCAAGTTAATGCATTAACAAATAAATTAAAGGAATGACATGGGCAGTAAAAAAGTATACTTCTACATGCAGCCTTCATTGAAAATAGAATCACTTTTGTTTTTTTCTCCTACATTATAAAAAGTTCAAGGTACTTTGCATTGAGTGATTAAAACATTTCTTGTTATAAGAGCTCATTTCCATGTCAGCTCTTTTTCACATTTATTTGAATTCTATTTGAAAAATAAATATATAAGTCTGAAAACTGAATAGAAAAGACATCATATCTATTAAAATTTCCACACAAGGTGAATCCACATTCCATAGTGCGAAAATGAGTCACAATTGCGGTAATGGTCACGGTCATACGACAACGGAGTGATGCTGTTGTTAATGGTTGAAACCGTGAGATACCCCTTAAGGCTTTACGATGCTGGTAGTATTAATTTAATAGATTTGAAAAGCTTATAACTAGTCCATAGTGCACAAAAAAAGCATCGTATCACATTGGTCAAATCATCAAGTTTTTAAAATCTACCAAATTGATATGACCCGCATTGCAAAAGTGTAAAAAACCATGTTCCGGGCCGTTTCAAAGGATTTCTCATGATCAAGACAACATTTTACTCTATAGACTCGACGGAAACAACACAATGTACCTTGTTTCCACGCTATGAGTGAATCAAATTTATTGTAAGTTCAAACCAAGACAGAAAACCATAGCTAAATAAAAACTTAAACATTCACCTGCTCAAGAACAGAGATGAGCTCCATGGCAGTCACTTTGAACTGGCGCGCTAATGAGACAAAATCAGGATCTTGCTCTGCTTGCTCCATATCTGACCAAGATCAAAAACAATCAACTCAATAAACAGTTTATGTTATATAGGCATTAAAGTAAGCGCAAAAAAGCAGATTTGGAAATTTGACTCGGCTATTTCTGCAGATAGTTACAGCTACTTTCCTCTACTCCCTTTTTTTCTTGGCATGTCACACAAAACATAGGAATGAAACAAAAAATACAGGCACGTCATGTAGCATAACTAGCAATTGTTATTCACATAACCAAGTACAAAAGTTCCAAAAAGCAATACAAAAGGCAAGACAGGATTTACAAGAAGACACATGACACGTACAGAGAACAACTAATCTTAACAATTTTATGTCAAAGGAATTGCCACAGGCCCATAACTCCCAAGGTAAATGCAACAATTTTAAAAATCGTCAATCAATATTTTTTATAGATACATTTCAGATGTGTCAAAGAGAACAGCCTCCGAATAAGTATCTTACACCACAGTAATTGTATCACACACATATAATTTCATCTAACACATACAAATATAGAATAGCAACCAATTTTAGGAACGAAGATAAAAAAAAAAGGATAAGGATACAGGCCTTCAGAAAACCTATGCATCACACAAACGCTGCATCAAAAATTTAGTTTGGAGGCACTGTCAACTTTGCCTGGCAGGCGGCAGCAGTTCGACCACAGCTGTATAAAGGCTCATAGATTAACATGAAAGCGCTTCCAGTGTTTATATTTCCCAATTTATAGGTTTGTTTAATAGTTTATACTAATCGAGTCCCCCCACTCAATAGATAAAAGAAACATCAAACATCATAAAGTGGCTGAAAGACTAAAACTTTATTAGAAATAAAATTACGCAAACTTGCTTTTAATAATCTAAATTTAAATGCTCACCAGCTTTTGTAATGTCAAGTGCGGAAATTTTTGCAGTATAATAAGTGCCTCTGGTATTAAGTTCCAGCACACTAAATCTGCACAAGCCTTCAAGGACTACGGTGTAAGTAACCCTTCCACTTGGTTTCTCCACTCCTCTAGACAGGTGTAAGGCTCGAGCAGCTACTCCCCTACAGATATTACATAGTCTTCAGTGTAAAATATCCATGATGTAAGTTATAATCGTTCTTAGTATACAGGAAGAAAAAATTTCAAATATTGGGTCCATAGAAAATGAACATGCACTCTTGAACAGCAGTTACATTTTTAGAACATTAAAGAACAAATCAAACACTTACACACACAGAAGAACAAAATATCAGCCAAAATAAGCCATGGTTAAAAGACCAAGCAGTCTTTCCTAAACTAAAACATGATATAGGGACAAAAAAGGAACACAAGAGATACCTGCTGTGCCATTGAGGCTCTTGTTGACTGATCCCATCTGCTTTTCGAGTATCTTCCAAATAAGACTGATTTTTCAAACTGCGCTCCCCGGAATCTGTCCCTCCACCTAAACAAACAGGACTATGTAATGTACATAAAACACACGAAGAGAAGCCAAAACAATTGACAAAAGTAAAGGGTAGCAAACAACCACCTGGATAAAGCACAGGTGCTACTGATGCAGATTCAGCAGCATCACGAACAGGTACAATTCCAATCAACCCTTTTTCTTCCCTCTGCCATAACTCTTGCTCCACCAATTTTACACTAAGAAACAACAATATAAAGCAAAATTCACACCAGCTCTCCTCCAGCAAGCCACTAACAAGGAAATAACTTTAATAGGTTCTGATTTAGAACTGCCCATGCAGCAAAACTACAAAATCACTTTTATTCGACTAAAATTCAAGCCTCGATACTAATCATGTTCTTTTTACTAAATTTTGTTCAATCGGCTCCAATGCTCACATAGTAGTATTATCTTCTAAGACAATCCTCCGATGGGCACTTTAGAAAAAATTACTACACTCGATTATTGATCATATCACTCTATACAATGACAATTTAAGTAAAAGCTTTGTCACCAATTATGTCACTATGTTCGATTTTCAGCCAATTGTATAAACTCTCAACATTCTTGGGTTTCCCCTAAACAACCACTCCAATTTACACCCCCAATTTACCTTCAATTTCCCCTAAACATTCTTAGGTTTCCCCTAAACAAACACAAACATTGACATCAAAATAATTAGTGTTACAACTTCTTAACACATTGGATATTTTCTAATTCAACAAACAAATCCTTTCAACCCAATTTTCGTTCTCCACACAGACAGAAAAACTCCTTGCCCCCACGAAATAATCGCCAAATTCAAACTTTCTAACATTTAGTGTATATTAAATCCTAAGAATTATCACCAAGTACTACAAATAATAGTGGGACAAAGTGTACTAAATATACAAGGTCCAAAAGGATCAAAGGGAAAGACAAAAACAAAAATGTGCCTTTTCGTATTCTTTGATCAATGAGCATTGGATTCTATTCTTGTTCAACTTTGATTATGGAGTTATAAGTGACTTAATAGTGTGAATAATGCTCATGAATACCATAGTTATAACGGTATTGATTGATGGTCATTATACTTGATCATCAATGGGTGATTAAATGTTCATGACTCTTTGGTGTACTTGAACTAGTATAAATAGGGGTTTGGGGAAGGACGTCACTTACACCTATTTTCTGAATTCTTTATCCTTGCTTTCTCTCTTACTTGTGTTCTTTCAAAAAGAGTTATAAACTTCTTGTTAGAACTTCCAAAGTTTATAATTCATCAAACACTTTGTTGTTAAGTTTTATACCCTAAGTACTAAGGGTGTGTTGTGTTGTTTGTATCTCATTGTGAATTTTCAAGTCAAAATCCAAGTAACTTTGTAGGAGAAATATCACACCAACAACAAGTATTAAGTTTGCAAGTAATGGATGTCGTTACAAAGATTATCTTCGAGTTATTTCTTAGTGATTTTGTGTAAGTTTATCTTAGTAATCAAAAAAGGGCCCATATTGTAATTTGTATTTGCATTATTATTTCTTAATTATAAACTAGGGCATCCCAAAACCAAATTCAAGCACTAAGCCTCCATCAATTTAACTTTATTCCAAAAAAATAACTTCAAAAAATCATACCAAGAAAAACAATAAAACAAAATCCTATATAATTTCTTGCCAAATACAATATAACTAGTAACTACAGAAATTTAATCCACTTTGCCCAACAGAAAATTTTCTTATCTTGCACAGATTATAGTCGTTCCAACTATGACAAATTCCAGTCAACGACTAATCACAAACAAAAACCCCCAAATCCCAAGTCACCAAAATTCCAATTTCGACAGAAAAATCAGATTAAACAATTTCAACATACATAAATACAATAATAATTATAAAAAGGGCAAAAGAAAAAGATAAACCTGGTAGGAGAAGTGCAACGAATACGAATAATAGCACCAGGCAACAACACTTTGTTTCTAAAAGCAAGAATTCCTAAACGACCAGGCAATTCTACCGATTCCGCCATTAAAATTTGCAGGAAGGTTTAAAGAAAGATCTGTATAGTTTTGATCAGGAAACAAAATGAAGAACCCCCCGCCTTTATGTATACGTGTTTTGTTTTAATGAGTAATAATTGGTACTCATTTTTTGCTTTTTTTTATTTCGTTATATTTTTTATTGTAATGATTTTTGGTAGTCCATAAATATTATAAATATTATAATAATAAATATTATTATTATTATGATATAATTCTAAAACTATAATCCATAATCCATATGATTATGATGATATGGATATTTTTGGATTTTATTGCTTTTAAGCCTCCTAACTGATAGACTTGCATCCAACGCTTATGGAGTGATTTTTGGATGAAGATTGGCGTATTAGATACGATTTTTTAAGACACTATTATTTACATGAGATTGCACTACTAATAATTTGGTAAAATATAATTAAAAATAAGAGAAAATATTTTTATAAGAATAAAAAATAGCAAAAATACTATTTAAAATAAAAAATATAACAAGTTAAATTAATACACTAAAATGAAAAATATAACAATAAAATACTGTAAGGGGTTTGCAAAAACACGTATATAATGCCTATTTTAAGCTGGTATCTTGAACTTGTGAGGTCCCCATGAGTTTTAATCACCAACCAAATAATTTTTATGTAACTTTCACGGTCCATTTGATATTCGATATTAAATGGTTGAAATTGTAATGAATTTAGTGCAATTTCGGTGTAAAAATCTCTAAACAATTATATGTTCATGCTTGTTGTACTTCAATTATCTCATTTTGCTTCACAAAATTCATTTCAACGCATTACATTTTGTAAGAGTAGTAGTAAGTGGTAATGTAAAATTATGAACGAAAAAAATTTTTTTATTATTAACTTTTCATTACCATGAGAATGAAATAGTACATCCATGCTAATTACACATTTCCATCATCTACTTTTTTTATTATTATTATTCTCAAACTTAATTCTCTTTTCTACTAACTTTCATTTAAAATGCAATTGACGTATTTTGAGAGGAATAGAGAAAATATCAACATGGGTGAAATGGATATAACATTTCAAAAAACTAAGAATATGAAATGAATATATAAATAAAATTACATAATCCTTTACTCTCAACCGAGATACCACTCACAAAAATATTTTTATTGGCCGCAATCTTTTTGAAGTCATATTTCTTCTAAACAATCTTGAGAATTTTCAATCTCAACATTTAAGTTTTATTCTCACCTTTAAAACTCCTCAAAACTAACGCCCTCTTGTAACAATACTAGCATCATACTTCCTTTGTTCTGATATTGTTGCTATATTTGCATAGACATGAGAATTAAGAAAAGGTAGACACATCATATAAAATACAACATACCTTCATTTTAATTCTTAATTAAAGAGGGAAAAAAGTTAATAAGATATAGAGTAGGATAAAAATAGGGGTAAAGTAAATATTTATATGGTTGTTTTATTACTAATAATAGAAATATAGCAAGTAATATAAAATTGTCAAAAATAAATTTAGCAAAGTATTATGAAACGGAGAAAGTATGATTTTAAAATCCCCAATACCCCACATGTTGCTTCGCCGGTGATTAAGGGTATTGGGAGTGTATGCACTACTCAGAGTACCTTGTTAGTAGTAAATTTCGCTATACTTTTGTTTTAAATCTCAAGATCAAGCAAATCGATCAAGAGACGCAGGGCCGATCTTATAAGGGGAAGAGAGGTCCATAATAATATATTCAGTAATAAAGAGCCTATAATTAATATTTTGCTTGGGTCTCACAAAGCTTAAAATCGGCCTTACAGCGACGATTAACATCTTTGTCGGGTCATATTGGCTTCAGTCGGGTAGTTTCATACTCTACTACTACAGTGCATAAGTACAAGTCATGTTCTCTCTAATAGCCAATTATTGAATCACATGGATGCAGAAGAATAAACATATACTTCTATAATTTATGGACATGTTTTACAATCTTATAAAGTGTAAATAGATCAAGCTTGACGAGATATATTATACCCCTGTTGTTTATTGAGTAGTATCCTAATGTAAGGTACTTTCAAGTTTCAACCTATAATTAGTTATTGCCCTTATTGGGCATCATATTTGTAACATGTTCATGTAATTTGTGGTCTACTTTTGGGTCTCAAGTCTCAACTAGAATTGATTGGGAATTTCGTAGGCGTTCTTTTTCTCTACTCGACAACGACAATGTCATAGCCTCCATCGCAACATTATAGACATTGTATACATTCTCGAGTCTATAGTCGAGATTAATGTTGGGATTAATGCTTTTGATCAGCACTCTCATACATCTGAACAGATGATTTAGTGATTTCAGGATATTCTGCAGACTGTAAATAAAGTTGTCAAAGTTTAATCCGATCCTCAATTAGCCCACAATTCAGAGATTTTGATCTGAAATCGGAAAAAAAAAACCTAATCTAAAAAATACCGGAAAAAATTTGGGTTAAACCCGATTGAAAATCAACTCAACTCTACATGAAAAATTGTCCACCTTAGATAGTTAGATGCATAAAAACAAGCCCAATTTTCTCTGACCCATTTGATTGAAGCAGGACGAGCACACAATATTATGTTCTAACTTTTAAGTGGCCCAATACAGGTTGTGATTTATCACGATTGAAATCCCCACATGTTACGTCCAAATTTCAATCGTTGCCATATTAGACGTGAGTAGGAATAGTCATGGTTTGGATCCAATCAAACCTAATTAAACACATTAATATTTAGTGGAATCAAATTCATTAATTTTTAGTGGATGAAAAATAGCGGTGTTTAAACTTTAAAATATATTCGACATGACAATTATTATACCTTGTGTAATTGATTAAACACTTTATCGACTTTAAAAATAGATTCACAAGATGCGAAAACCAACGTAAAGACAAGACTCAATTTTTATCTGACTTAAAACTCCTAACCTAAAACCGATCCGATGATTCGAATGAACAACTATAACCTAAACACATATCCTGACTTTAGGGTTTGAAAATATTGAACCAGAACTTAGACTCGTCAAGTCTAATGGGTTTAGGTTCTTATATGAGTTTTTGATAAGTATTAGTTTAATAGTTGTTACTTTATTACATTGAGAAGTTTAATAAGGGCTAAAATGAATCTATACTCTATAGTCTATAGGTTGTATTTAGGGATGGTCATGGGTCAAGGACTTTGTTGGACCCGCTTCGGACCCGCTATTTTTTTAAGGGTCTGGGTCTTAAATTTTTGAGACCCATCGAATTTGGGTCGGATCTGGATCTAAAAAATATCTGACGGGTCCGAGTCCCAAGGTGCAGACCCGAACCCAGACCTGCCCCTCAAACAAGTGTTTTTACTTATGCATTTAGACAAGTGTTTGGTTTTTAATTATGCATTTAAACAAGTGTTTTCACTTTTTAGTAATTATTCTGTATTTGAATTTCATGGACTCGAACAAGTGTTTGTAATACGATAATAAGTTGCTTACAAAAATACAAAAAGACTCGTAAAAGGTTCAATTTTGACAAATCAAAGAGACTTTGTTTAAAACCCATTAAGGACCCTAGACCCGTCAGATTCATAGGGTCTGGATCTGGGTTTGAAAATTTTAGACCCTTAGGGTCCGGATCCGAGTTTGGATTTATAAAAAATAAAAGGGTCCAGATCCGTGCCAGACCCGCTCCAAACCCACCCCATGACCATCCCTAGTTGTATTACTTGTATATATGTCTTAAACGAATTCAAATAGATATAAATTAAGTTTAAAAAAAGTTTAAAATTAGTTTTGGATCGTGTTATTTATCGAATTTAAGATGAGTTTGAATCTTAAACGGGTTTAGAAAGTAGGTCCATAGGTCTTTACTTATTATCATTATTATTATTATTATTGTTAACGAAAATACTATCTTCTCCTTATAATATTAACTATTAAGCAATTATTTGTTCTAAACGAAAATAATTATCTTCATCTTATAGTAGTGCCCATGCTTGAGTCTAATGAAAAATGACGAGAGAAAACAATTACTAAATTAAAACACCTAATATCTACCATAAAATACATCATCTAGGCCTAGCTAGTAGCTAGTAGCTATTATCCAGGAGTATTTCATGTCATATTATATTCCAAACTCCAAAGCTTCAATTTATGCCTTCCAAGTATGGAAAAAGGACACTTTTTACTTAGACTTAGAAATTCAAATCTATTACTCCCTCCTATTTAGGTGAAATGTCACATTTCTTTATTTGGTCAAGTCACCTTAAATGTCCCATTTCTATTTTTGACATGGATTTTTGACTATTATACCCTTAGTACTTTATCCTATTTTCAATTATACCCTTTATTACCTTTACTAATTTTCCCTCCCTTATAATTAATGAACATAATTAAATCCTAATTAATCCTAATTAATCCCACCCATTTACACTCCCTCCCTTTATTAACCTAAAACCCTACCCATTTCCCATTCCTATTCTGCCGTTTTCTCTTAATCTTGGATTGAAAGCCTCACCTTCTTCTTCATCGTCTTTCTTGTTCTTCTTTGAAAACCCTAAATCTGGGTTGAAGCTTCACCTTATTCCTTTATTTCTTTCGTGTTGTTGTCATGGCAAACTCCAGTTCGCCTTTTAAATCCCCCCTGAAGAATCCTAACTCGACAATCGACTCACCCATGAAAAACCCTAACTCGCGTACTTCTTTACTTCTGAGAATCCCCAAATCTCCTTACAAATCGCCTTCTAAGATAGAGTTTAAGGGGTTTGATGATGGAAACCCTAGATCTGGACTGAAATCGTTTGAGGAAGAGTGTTATGATTACGATGATGACTCAACTTCTGTTGAGACTGATCCTAAGTGGGGAAGAGAACTTGACTCTGAAGGTGAACCCATTTACACACCTGAGCCTGATATGTATCCTGATCGTGAACATTCTTCCATTGATGCTGTTTTTTCGAATACTGATTGTGAAGAAGAAGATTGGCTTGATAAGCTTGGTCCTTTCTCAAGTGAGTTTCTGTTTGTGTTGGTGCATGTTCATTTTGACTGATGATGATTTTTAAGTTAAACGTTTTTTTATGCATTTAATTTCATTGCTCTGTGATCTGAAAGTGAGAGCAGTTTTAGCCACCAAAAAAATTGAACAAAGGGGGTTTGGATTGTTTTCCAACATTTAATGCACAAAGATGTTCGATTTTGTACTCAATGATTTCAAAAAACAAAAAAATTTACCTGAGAGTTCTAAAACAACCAATTTTTTAATTAATGTATATTTGAATAAAAATGTTTCATTGAAAACAACATAAAATGTTTGTTGTTTGCATCTGAAACATCCCATGTTAAAGATCCCAAAAATATGTCCAAATTCAAAAGGAATTTACATTTCAAACATGTAGCTGTGCTGGTTATGGTTGTGTTGGCTGGTCTTCTGTGCTGTTGTTGCTTTCCTCTGTGTCCCAAAAATTGTTGTTGGTTGTTGTTCCTTTGCTCAAACGATGCTTTCTGTCGCAACTGCTGAAATTTGTTAAGTTTGGTTGTTGGTTACTTCTGACATTTCTACATTCAAATCCCCTTCTTCATATCCCCCTGCATACCCAATGAGTTCCACAAGCTGATTCATTTTTTCTGTACTTAGCTTTGTGAATAAATATTGAAGTAAATCCACAACCAATTGTTTGTCAATAGTCAGGTAATCTGGTAAAGTCCCTTCCCTTGCTACCTTTGTTTTGTTCATGTGAGGAATGTGATAGTCAAACCCCCCCTGTTTTTTCATGACCTCTATCATACAAGCTTGTAAAGTGATGAATACAAACCTTAAACATTGTGGACTCAGATTTTGAAATACATTATTCACAGCCTTAAGCAACTCTTTAACATTGTAAGCTGATTTTTGATATTGCAAAGCTTGAATTGATCTAAAAAAACCTAAATCTAGCACATTCATGTCAGGGGAATTTGGAGGTTGTTGCACTAATTGTATATTAAATCCATCTTTCATTGCCTCTTCTAAAAACCCTCTGTCATTGTGTGCTATATGAGGTTTGGCATTGTCTTGTTGAATGTAAATATGCTTGGACAATTCAGCAGGCCATTTTGCTCTAATGGTTGGCAGCACATTAGTGATAAGCATTTCTCTAATGTGCTCTTTTGTGATTGATTGTATTGGCTTAGTTTCCATCTCCCCCCTTTTCCTGTTCTTTGAGCTTCTTTTTGTTGGCTCCTGTGTAATAATTGGCCAAATGCCTATCTTTCCATCAAAAAAAACATCACCTTCAGTTGTAAATATAGGCTTTGTTACAGCACACATAAACATGATTTTTGGTATGAACCTTTTTCATTGACATTCTCTATGTGGTTCTACTTCACCCGGAGCTAGATAATAACTCTGTGTCTCTCGGGTTAGATAGAAGTGTTTTTCATCTATGTGAACAACGTTAGTATATGGCTTAAACTTGAATGCATCATTTTGTTCATTGTATTCACATTTAGATAATGCAAAGCTTAACCTGTGTAACTTGTTGTTTTCATTCAAAGTCGGTTTGATTGCGTTTGTGTGCCTTCTTATTACTTTGTTCCTCTTCCACCTACACACCGTTGATTGTGACACTTCCATCTGCTTTGCTACTGAATGCTGTGTACCCTTGAGTTCATATTTGATGGCCTTAAATTTTTCTTCATCAAATTTTATTTTGTTTGATGCTTCTTTCCCCCATCTCTTGCTGTTGAGGTTAATGACTGTGGTGTTGTTTGTCATCTGCTTCTTGACATCATTCCACAATCGTGTAATTGTTTTCCTACAAACCTCAAACTCAATCGCAAGTGCGTTGATTGTGCCTTGCGCTGGTTTGCCCTTCTTATTTAATGCAGACAGTAGCTTCTGCATTATGCGTTCTCTTTGTTGTGTAGTTAAGTTTTTTGTAGGAGCCATTGTTTTACATGATTGTGTAATAAATGACCATCGTCATTGTCTATTTATGCTTTCTGTTTTGTAATGTTATGATTTATTTTTTCTTCTTGTTGCACATTTCATTTTTGGCGCCACACTTTCTGTTTTCTCAATTAATGCTGTGTGCTTTGGGAATTTTCTTGAATTCTTGGCGGCAGTTTCTGATTATGTAATCAATTTCTTCTTTTTGGACATTTTAATTTTGGGTTTCAAAATAATTTGGGTACTGTGATGATATTTCCATTTTCGAAAAATTGGTTGTTTATAAATTGGAGGCTATTTAACAAATTATTAATGCATCTTTTGGGTAATTTGGAAAATCTGAAGTCAATGATCGCAAAAAATTTCGCACTCACATGATCAGTAACGACTGCAACTACACCGAAGCTGTTGAAGAATTGAGAAGGCTCTCGGAGATACCGTAATTGATGTATTTAATTTTTAGTACTCTTGAGAAATTTATGTAATTTCCAAAAATTATTGTAAACGTAGGATTTAGTTATGTAATTTAGGACTTAATTAAATTATCGATGTAATTGTGGCGCAAAAAAATTTTAAACTTTTGGTGCCAAAAAAAATCAGCTTTTAAATTGGTGGGAATTTGGTGGGAATCATTAATTCCTTAATCTTTACAATTAAAAACCCATAATACTACTTTCTCTCTTCCCTTAGGGTCCCATTTTGACTTTTCTTAAAATCCGTGAAAAGTCAAATAGGACATTTCACCTGAATAGGAGGGAGTATTATACAAAACTTAATGTCATGGACAACACTTAATTCAATCATGCATCTGTTTTTTTTTTTTCAATTGCTTTTTTAGTTTTGACTGTTATTTAAGTTTGTATTAGCGGAGTAATTTACCATTTGTTTGGTTGTTGCTATGATGAAAAAATATTAAAAATTTTATGTAAACTGATTAAGTTAGGACAATCGTTTGACAAAGTTGACGATCATGTTCCTTCCTCTAATTATTATTTTTTGAAAAAATTTATTCTCGTCCATTACAAACACAAAAAGGTTGTTAAATTGTTATTAAAATTGGAAAGAAAAACTCATATTTGAAGATTACAGTTTCATTGAAATAATAAAACACCTACATTCTATAAAAATTAAATTTACAATTCATTTTCATCGATCACCACTGTTTGTGATTGATCAGTACTATTTTGATTCGATTACAATCAGTGGATAGATACAAAGCGATGTTAATATTGTCAATTGACATTATTCAAAATTTAATGATTTGGTAGTAGTACAAGTATATTATTCTTCATATCAGCCCCTAGACCCCACCAACTTGTTTTGTATATTATCGACACTATTTTTTTCAATTTTTTTCTATTTGTACCTGGTTTCAATCGTTCTAAGTCTTAAACAATTAAGCATAAAAAGGGAAGGGGTTGACAATTATATATATATATATATATATATATATATATATATACACACACATACACACAAATACATATAAATATATATAAATATATATATATATATATATATATATATATATATATATATATATATATATATATATATATATATATATATATATATTATAATTAAGATAGTACGTACATTTTTTACCATAATATGTATATCTTAGGCTGATTTTCAATTTTTGCTATTTTAGTTGTTTTTTCTTAATTCTGTCAATATATATATATATGTGATGCCTAATAGATTCTCAAACCATTAAGCCCAATTTTTTTTGTTTGGCTAGCTAATAAGGCATTTGATGGTCCCTTGCATGACAGAGAGAGAGATTGAAAGTAGGAATAATAGTTGGCTTCAAAGTGTGGATAGGCCAAGAATGTATAATGTTGGTTTGATAAGGAAAATATTATGTCGTGCCATTCATGCTATGTGTTAGTGGTTACAACGTAAAGCTTCTTATTTGGTTGGCTTTGCATCATAGTCATTGTTGCCTCATCATCTCTATATCTCTTTTTTATTCAATTATTTGTTGTTTTTAAGAGACTTTTAGCATTATCTTTGTGATTAGGAATGATGTGCAATTATTAACATGATTTTTTATATTATCTTGGAATTCGCAGTCACTAGTTCATATATTGGGTAAATATTCAATTTGTGACCATATTTAAAAAGAATCATGATCAGTTAAATCAGTCGAGAGCTCACCGACTCAACAAGATAAACAGGAGGTGAGATTCCTAACATCTTTAGGAAGCTCAAGTTGCAAATCTTTCTTTTTTAATTTGAATCTGAAACGTAATAGATATGAGACCTTATAACCAACTGAGTTTCCCATTACTAGAAAACATGGATTATTTTGTATTGAAAGATTTGAATTCAGAAATAAAAAAATTAACTCTATTATATATGAAATTAATTGGTATACAAATATATATACTTTTCTTATTATTTAAGACTTACAACAATTAGTTCAGAAAAAGAAAATCACTTTTGCTATTATACATGTCCATTTCTCTTTTGTTGTCAATTAATTACGCCTTTTCTTTCAAAAATAATCAATTAATTAATTTGATGAAGTTTCTTGAAAAGAAAAGATCAAAATTAATTAATATCATGAGATAATGATGATGTTGTTAATCCAAATCCATACAAGTATAGATTTATTAAGTGGTTGTGATGGAAGGGTGTAAGTTATTGATGCTTATGTTTACTCTAATCATAATATATTATTTTATGGGTTTAATTTGATGTATTTGTATAACCAAATATTTTCTGAATTTTCTTGCATATTGGACGGTCCATTCCATTGATCATTCCTAAAGTTATTTTTGAATTTTTTCGTTTATAAATATATCAATTAAATTATTAAATATTCAAAGTTGAACGGTTCACATAATAAGTCTTGCGCGTAGGTAAATTTTAGACCAAATGCTTTTTTTTTTTTTTTTTTTTTTTATCCTTGGTGGTTAGGACTTAGGATAAACTTGTATAGGTAAGAAGTTGAAGAAAGAGAATTGATCTTCCTATAATAAATGATGAAAATTGAATCTTTTTTTATTAAAATGAAAAAAAAAACTTGCAACCACCTGCTATACTAATTACATATATATAATTCACACAGATTTTATATTTGTTAGCACCCGTATGAAAGGTTGGCCCATTTGAACGAGGTATTATATAAGATTATATATGCTTTTGATATTTTATAAGATTTAAAGAATGAAGTTATTCAAAAGTTAAAATATAATAGTTTAATAACTAATTTTATACTAAATTTATTGCAAAATAGATCTCAAAGTCCAAATAATTATTGTAAACTATCAAAGTAGAATACAGTGTTAAAAATGATAAATTATTTATTCATTAATATTTGGTTTTTGGATGTGGAATTTATTCATAAAAATATGTAGTGTACTAGTCTAGGGGTTAAGACACGCTAAGACCTAAGGTTATTCGACTTTATTCATAAAAATAAATATTGAAAATGAAAGAAGAATCGTAATTTATCACAACTCTGGCTATAAATATTTATTTAGGTTAGAAGCTATTCGAATAAGTAAACAAATTTAATAATTATCAATATTTATGAAAAATTAATAATGTTTTTGGGACAAAGCAAGTAAAGGGTTGGCATTAAGCCTTTCCAAGACCTTTGAATGGAAAATAGGCCCAACTCATTCAAGTATTCAACTAGTTCATATTCATATCTCACATACATTATAGAAAATGTCATCCATAACATAATTAGTTTGTCAAAAAATATATTATTAAAAGCTAATTATTCACCAGATTTATTTTTAATAAAAAAATATTAATGATTTACTAGTGGATAAAATCTTATCTGCTGCGTGACATTTGCTACAGTTTTTTTTAACACAACATTAAATGGCATGAAAAAACGAAAGAAATTAAAAATTACAATATATGCTGCGGTTCTCAAAAAACGCATATGCTACTGTTTTATTCTTGCTTCTTCTTCTTCAAGCTGCAAAAACCCACAAACCCACGACACATTTCTTCAAACTACTACTGTTTTTTCTTCAACTGCTGCTTCTTCTTTTCTTTTTCATCCTTCTTGTTTCTTGTTTCTTCTTAAAAACCCACGAATTGCTACTGTTTTATCTTTCTTGTTTCTTCTTAAAAACCCACGAATTGCTTCTTCTTCTTAAAAACCCACGCACAAAATTGTTCTTCATCCTTCTTCGAAATTTTTGTTGTCTTCTTCAAGGTAACACACGAATTGCTACCGTTTTTTAGGGCTTAATTTTTGTTAAGGTAATATATCATTTTAATTTTTTTAGCATTTAACTTCTTCAAACTTAATGGTGCTTTAGAGCTTAGTATGGTTGTATACTAATTTTGTTTGTGTTTTCCCATTGTAGGTTGCATAACTCCATTGTAGAGCAACTAACATTATCATCTAAATACCAAGGTAATTTCTAATTATATATCAAGTTTTGTTTTTGATATTTTTATGTGTTCGTAATTATTAATGTGATTTTATTTATGAATTTAGTTGTTTTATTATTAGTTAGTATAATTAAGGTTGATTTTTGGGTTGTATTTTTTAGAAATAATTAGCTAGAGTTAGTTGAATGAATGTTGTTATTATTATATATATACATAGGGTTGGTTGAATAAATATTGTTATTAGAATATACATATTAATATTATTAGGGTTAATTAGGATTCGTTACTTAGTTTTAGGGTTAATTAGGGTTAAGTATACATATTTTGATTTATGTGTATTAATTTTATTTTGAATTAATTAATCACACTTAGGATGACAAAAAATCATTCTTGGATGTATGGAGGCATTGAATCATCAGAATTTATTGATGGCGTATTATAATTTTGTAGTATTTCTATTGAACATCAAGTTAGGACGGGGGGGGGGGGGGGGGGGGGGGGGTGTTGGTTTTTATTGCCCATGTGTCAAGTGTGGTAATGTATCAAAGGTAGATAGTGTTGCTATCCTTAGGGAGCACATATTTCGACGTGGGTTTAGGCCTCGATACCATGTTTGGGTTTGACATGCTGAGGAGGGAGTTTACAAAGAAAAAAGTGTTGTTGAGGATGTCAATAATGTGGATGTAGCAGATTGTGTTGATGGGTATGAGACAGATGAAGAGAATGTCGATGAGGATGTAGATCGTGTTGATGAGATGATGGAGGGAGTCGAGGATGAGTTAGGAAAACGTCCTCGTGTTTTTAACTTGGTGACAGAGGCTTCTCAAAAGCCTTTGTACCCTGGATGTACAAAGTTCACCAAACTAACAGCCGTATTGACAATTTTAAACATAGGTGAGATGCTTTCTGAGGGAAATGAACTTCCAAAGTCGACATATTATGCAAAAAACTCATGTGTCCTTTCGGCTTAGAGTACCAGAAGATTCATGCGTGTCCGAATGATTGTGTATTGTATCGAAATGAAAATGAGAACTTAGAAAAGTGTCCTAAGTGTGGGTTATCACGTTACAAGCGTAAAGGGGCTCGGGATGCTAAAGGGCCCCTGGCTAAGGTATTGTGGTATCTTCCAATAATATCTAGATTTAAGCGCTTGTTTTCTTAAGAAAGATGCGTTAAATTTGAGGTGGCATGCAGATAGGGTGAAGAAAGGTCACTTGCTCACACATCCATCTGATTCTTCAGAGTGGAAGAGTATTGATAGGTTGCATAAGACATTTGGGGATGAAGTTCGTAATTTAAGGCTCGAACTGTGTACGGATGGATGAACCTATTCGACAATCTTAGTTCTCAACATAAAGTGGTTAAACTTGGTTTGTTTGGCACGAAACTTGGCACACAACACTATTTGGTATATATTATTGGGTTGAATGGTTGGAATCGAAAACAATAGTCATATGCTTGATATTACGTACAAAGTTATTGTTTTAAGGTTTTTTAAGCGTTTTTGGCACTTTCTCGCACAAAGTGGTTCAAACTTGGTTTGTTTGGCACAAAACTTGGCACACAACACTATTTGGTATATATTATTGTGTTGAAAAGGTTAGAATCAAAAACAATAGTCATATGCTTGAATCACATGCTAAGTTGCATTTTAAGGTTTTTAAAGCTTTTTTGGTACTTTCTCGCATAAAGTGGTTCAAATTTGTTTTGTTTGGTACGAAACATGGCACACAACACCATTTGGTATACATTATTGTGTTTAAATGGTTAGAATTGAAAACAATAGTCATATTCTTGAAATTATGTGCTAAATTGATTTTTTAAGGTTTTAAAAGCTTTTTTGGCACTAACATCTATTTTCTCTTAGTGCTTTCGACAAGATAATGGTATTGATTGCGGCTACTACACTCTCAAATATATGGACGATCTCTTACAAGCCGTGAAGAACGTTGGAGACGAAATTATTGATGCGGTATGTATATGTTACTTTCTTAAATTATAATATTATATATTTATGGTAAAATCTAATGTATATGTAACTTTTTTTAATTATTTCATATAATATTTAGGTTTTATACGACACTCTAAGGGAAACACGCACTTTGACAGAAAGGAAAATGTGCGAATTGAAAGACAAGGTGGCCGTGTATCTTTCTAATTTTTGTGTTTGGTAGTGTAATTAGTTTAGATTTTGGATTTTTAATATATGTATATATAATTGAATTATTGTTAGATTTTAATATACATATACTTTTGCCATTGTATATATATCATCATTATCATCATCCTACCCAGTATATCCCGCTCTTAGAAAACTAAAGTCAGGGTCTGAGGAGGGAAAGACGGCGGCAACTCATACCCATAAAGGAGAGCGCAACCAAAGGAGTCCCCCGGCTCGAGGAAGATAAATAGATGTGATTACACGTGTAAGATAACTTAAAGGCCTATAAAATAAAGGTAGAACCACTACAAAAGAAAACAAAGAACTAATAGAAAGGAAACGATAAGAGCAAGAGGCTAAGGACACTAAAAGGTGAACTAAGAGGACATCAGTAATCTAAGACATGGATATGGCGTCTCCAACTGCTCCTATCCCTAATCAGGTCCGCAGAGAGGGTTAATTCATGCAAGTCAACTCTTATCTGCCCATCCCAAGTTCTCATGGGTCTTCCTCGACTCCTCTTACCCTCTGCTATAATGCTTTCTACCCTCCTCATAGGGGCGTCGAAAGTCTTTCTCTACACTGACCAAACCACCTCAATCTATTTTCGCGCATTTTTCCAGATATAGGGGGCTACCCCTAGTTTGTCCCTAAACTCTTCGTTCCTAATTCGATCCATCAATGTGTGCCCATACATTCACCTCAACATATGCATTTCTGTAACTTCCATCTTATGTTCGAAAAAACTTCTTTACAAGCCAACATTCGGATATATATATATATATATATATATATATATATATATATATATATATATATATATATATATATATATATAGATACATATATATATATATATATATATATAGATACATATATATATATATATACATATATATATATATATATATACATATATATATATATATATATATATATATATATATATATATATATACATATATATATATATACATATATATATATATATACATATATATATATATATATATATATATATATATATATATATATATATATATATATATATGTATCTATCTATATATATATATATATATATATATATATATATATATATATATACATATATATATATATATATATATATATATATATATATATATATATATACATATATATATATATATACATATATATAATATATATATATATATATATATATATATATATATATATATATGTATATATATATATATATATATATATATATATATATATATATGTATATATATATATATATATATATATATATATATATATATATATATATATATATATATATATACATATACATATATATATATATACATATATATATATATATATATATATATATACATATACATATATATATATATATATATATATATTTATATACATATATATATATATACTTATTTATTTATTTATTTAATTATTTATTATAATGATCGAGTGTATATTAGTGACGAATTTATGGTGATTATTTGTTGATTGCAATTGTGTACATTAGAAATAAATCTGCATTGGATTATTAATAAAACGAAAAAAACCAAAAAAAAAGAATCATTATATGCTGCGGTTCTAGAGGAACCGCATCATATAGTGTGTTTTTTGAATTAAAAAAAAACACAATATATGCTGCGGTTCCCTTAGAACCGCAACATATAATGTAAAGGCAGCATTTAAAATAAGTTATCTACTGCTATCACTAATGCTCGGGGTCAAAATCGCAGCATATAGTGGCCAAAAAACCGTAGCATTTGAGGTTTTTTCCACTAGTGATTAGTTTTTTCTAGATTGGATGAAAATTCTTGGAGAAAATAAAGAATTTCACACCCAAGTATAGACGAAACTTTGATTTAATTTCAATTTGAGAGAAAAATAATCGCAAATGTTTTTCACCCTAAACTTCTTTTATTATATTTCATGTCAAATCAAAAAACGAAAAATAAAAAAGCAAATGTTAGAAAAAATTTCCTGAAATTTAACAGCTCAAAAAAGATTCCAACACCATTAACAAAAGGTAGTACACATGATTTCTTTTCTTCTCCAATAATGAAAACATAGTACATACGTTATTAGTACTTGCTATTAGAAAAAAAACAACTTAAAGTCTTAACCAACTTGAAGCAAGGGTTACAACTTACAAAGACTTTAGTCAAGTATTTTGTAAGGGAGTTAGAATATTTTTATTGTGTTTAATTCTTTGTTGATGGTTGAAGAATCACGCATTAAATCATATTATTTTTATATTTCATTGAAAAGTCTAATTTAATATAATTAGGCTAGCTACTTAATTTGATTTTTTTTTTTGAATTTAGCTCTACTAATAATCTACCTTCATCTTGTAAGTTGTAGTATTTATAACTACTAGAATATAATAATATTGCAATATTTTTATATTCTATGAATAAGAATATTAATTAGTAACTAAATTATATGATGGAGGATGTGCTAAAGGAGGTCTCTGTCGGTGTGTTATATTTTGGCATATAGTTTCTTTATATCTTCATTAATCCAAATCCAACCAACATGGTAGACATAATGTTTTGAGCTAGATAGATAGTGGAAAGAACAAAAGGAGGGCAATTTAGCTATCTAAAAAAATAAAATTCCTTTTTTGTTTTTTAGGACAATTAATTAAGAACTTAATTCCCTGATTTATGATTAATTAAGAGTTAAATGTTGGTGGAAGTCTATCTTTGCTATCTTGTCAAGTTATGCAGTAAGATCATTGGAGAAGATGATTGTGCCTGTAAAATGCAACAAGGGTTAGCAGGGCCCGGAATGTTTTTTCGGAGATCCACTCCGACGCCCAAGTCAGTATCAGTCTGAGACAAATTGTCTAATAGATCCTTCTCGGAGCACTGTGGCTGCCAGAGGGATAACTACTTAGGACTTATTTAGACGTGTGGTGTTTTTGATTAATGTCTAACAAATGCTCTTTTGAAGATTAATTAGAACAATTGTAATTACTCTCTTAGATTTATGATTGTGCTATTAATGTTTTTCTGAAAATCAATGTGGATCCTTAAAATTCAGTTGTAATAATTCTTTAGCAACAAATTACTTAGAGTTCTCTGTATCTCTCTCAAATAGTACATTTTAGTTACCTCATTTATGTGCTCATTTATGTGCATGTAGAACAACCCCTCTGTTATTCCATCAATCCCCAAAATTTCCTTGCATGCCACTGTTGTTGTCCTTGATGTGTCAAGTTTTCCTTTACTTTGGTTATTTTTCCTTTATTTTATATGGCGCTCTTTGCTTTTTCTATTAACACGTATCCCACTAACTTGTAATAATCTACAATAATGGACAAGTGTCTTCCAATCACAGGTGACCTTTCCATGCACTAATACTCCTAATACACGTTCAATGCTTCTTCAATCCTCCCAGATAAATTCTACCAGATCTCCTTCTAATCTTATTAATTTCTCCCAAATTAACGTTAACTTGATCCTCCCAGATAGCTTTCTGCCAGAATTATTTATGACTAATATTTTACACATACAAATAATAATTGACCTTTATATCTATGACATCTCACCCAAGTAAAGAAATTTGTAGTTTAGGAAAAACTATCTAATGTATAGTATCTTTTGCAAAAAGCTATTTACTCTATTGTTTTTGGAAGAAAACTATCTTATATATAACTTAATGTTTACAAAACACTACCATTTGACAAAAATCGTCAGTTGACCATTAATAGAAGGTTTGACCAAGCACGTGTTTGGCACATAATGCTACTCATTGGCCTTATGACAGGGGGGAATTTGTTACCTTCATGAGAGACAAATAGTGGCGGTTCAATTAGTGGCATCACGTGCCAAACACGTGATCAGTCAAACTTTCACTTAACAGTCAACTTTCGATTTCTCTTAAGTGGTAGTGTTTTGCAAACATCTAGATCGTCATATTAGGTAGTTTTGTAAAAAAAAAAAAAAAAAAAAAAAAAAAAAAAAAAAAAAAGATTAGTAGTCATGATCGGACCCACAAACTCATCTAATTAACAATGAATTAAATTATTGATCATGTTTTATAATATAGTTTTGTAAGGATTTTTTACCAGACTACTTTAACTTGTAATAGTGCTGGTGGAGTTTCTTTGAGAAGAGATCTTTTTAACATTATAAAATAGATTTTGCAAAAGCGAAAAGAAAAGGAATAAGAAACAAATATCGTTAAAATTAGCCATATAAGTCATTTTACTATGGTTTGTCTTGATTCCACCTAATAGTAGTTATGTAGTACATATGGTAGAGAAATGGCCACAATTTAATAAAATGAAAATCAATTATTTTTTTTCTTTTTTTTACTTAATAATTCCTTAAAGACACTTCAGAATGAAATAAAAATATTTACTGAAATAACTTTTAAAATCACTTACTTTCTCGATGATACTAATTGAACGGAACAGAGAGAATAGGCATTATAATGAAAATAATTAATTAAATTTATAAGGAATTAGAAACCCTAGAAACAAAAATAATAATAAAGTTAAAAAAAAGTTTAATGGAAAAAATACAAAATTCCAGCATTCTCCAATAACAAAAAAAAGTAATGCAAACAAAGTAAACTAGAAAAATCTGAAAGTATCAACACTTACGGAGGAACCACAAAAACAAACGAAATGAATACAGAACAAACTTAAATACAACCAAATACATAATTTTCATATACTCATAATAATACTTGTATATAAAAAATGAGTGGTCCCTAATCCAACGGATGATGGGCTCAGTTACCACCATTTACAGTAAAATTGAACCTGCGTGTTCATGTACCCATCATCACCATTAATTCACCCATCACACAAACAAACAAACCCTAATTTCCCTATTCTTTAATCCCTTTCTCAAATGCATGGGTTTGCAATTAAGTACGTTTCTTGTGTAAATCACAAATACTTGTCAGAAAGATACTTTGAAAATGGAAAAGTGGTAAAAATATATAGATGAAATAAAAAATTTATAATTTAAATGTATCAATGAAATTAAAGATTATAAAATGTTAGTTATTCTTACAAAAATAAAATTAATGCAGAATTCATGAACAGTATAAAAAAATGTTGCAAACCTTATGAATTAAACAAATAAAGTAGTTTTTAATTAATTATATACAGATTAGTACTTGGTACTTATCTCAAGGGCAGAAAAAGTCTAGTATGGACTTTAGTCCACACTAATATTAGTTACACTCCGCTTCACTCCACTTTTGTACTCTTACACTTTACTCCACTCTACTCTTATACTCTTACACTTCACTCTTAAAAAATATAAAAAATTTTAAAAATTAAAAGTAAAAATTAAATTTAAAATTTAAAAATTTAAAAATTTTAAAATTAAAAAAATTAAAAATTTTAAAAATTAAAATTAAACAATTAAAGTTAAAATTAAAAATTTTAAAAATTAAAAAATTAAATTAAATTATTTTTTCAAAAAGTTTTTTTTCCAATTACTTTAAAGTATGTAATAAAGAGTAAAGAGAGTAGAAATAGGAGTATTAAAACTTGATCTATAATATTTTAGTGTGTATCAAGTCCACACAAGAGTTTTTCCTTATCCTTTAGGGAAAAAAAAACTTAAAAAAATTAGGTCGACTATAATTCTTACATATACTACAAGTTAAAATTTTTTTATAGATAATATTCGAACTTACCCATTAAAATATATCTAGTGCATATTGCCTTATATGAATAGAGACTTATACACATAGTTATACAAGTGGTTTAGTTTATTTTTTAGAAAATTATTGAATTTTATAAATTGCAAGTTGAGTATTAAATTCCTCTAAATCTCAAAAGGAGTGAATGACAATTTTAGGTTACAACTTGTACACCTATATAAAAATAAATAATAAAAAGATGAATAAAACGTTTTGACTTTGTTTGGGCCGGCCCGTATGTTGGATTTTTATTAATTGAAATTATTTCAATTAATTTGTAATCAATAAAATTATTTTTCAGGTTTTGACAAATATTTTCTAATAAATATCAATTACTTTCATCTTAGTTAATTTATTTTGAATAAGATTGATTATTGTAAAAAGATAGTCATGATTTCATGACTTACCTAATAAATTAGAATAAGTATGAAGTTATAAATTAAAATTAATATATAGTAATAGTTTTCAATATGCTAAGCTTAAGTAAATTAGATAAGATTATCCACTATTTGATTATTACTTTTATAATAGCCTAAGTTAAATTTAATATATTACTACGTTCTAAGGAATGGTAAATACTAATATTTCAAACACAAATGAATAGAATGTACAAAATGATTAGATTTTGAAAATGAATTAACAATCATAAAAAGTTGTTTATCAACATTTTCATTATATTAAATTCTGATATTTCCTTGCATTGAGATATAAAAAAATACTAACACAATCGTTTTATATATTAAGGTGTGTATTTGGTTTAGAGAAAAATATTTGCTAGAAAAACTATTTTCTTATAAATAATATTTTTCACCCCTAATTAAGTAATTTATTTTTTTTGAAACCTCATTAAGTAATTGATAGCTTTCAAATTTGCATGCATGCAAAAAATATTTGTTAATCAGTATTAAATATATAAACCACTAATTCAAATGCGTGCTTTGCATAAGTTTCATATATTTGTCGTCTCTTCTTGCAGCAGCTAACCCACACGCTCTCAGCCATTTTTTGCATCTGTGACACGAAGCCATGCCTTAGAAGAAATTAACTTAAAAGGAAATTGCCAAAATAAACATTAAAAAAATTAAATAAATCGACATTTATTAAAAATAATTGGATTTAGATCATAATTGATCGGAGCTTCTACCATCATCTTAAATTTTAGGTTGAATTGTTGATCTAATTTATTTGATATGGTATCAGAGTCATCATATTATAATGATTATGGGCTCGTCACATCCATTTTTTTAGTTCAAGATTAAAGACTCTTTTTTCAAATGACGTGATAAAGTATATTACATATTTAGAAATTTCAACCATCGATTTAAACTTTTGATTGAGTTAATTTCTTGCCATTAATATACTCACTATATTTTTTGCATTATTTCTTGCATTTGATCAAAAAGTTGTTACAAATGTGAAAATAAAATATGAACGTAACAGAGAGAGAGTAGTATTTATTATTATATCCTTAAAAAAGTTTTGTTTTTTTTGAAAATATGACAAAGTTTTAAAGTTAGAAATTTTAATCTCATCTTCTGTATATTTCCCTGGCCTCTTCTATGTCTTGATCATGAGCGAGGAGGCTGAAATGAGCCCCCGTATTATTTTATTTTTATATAAAATACACGCATACGTCTAAAGGTATACAATTATAAACATACAACTATAAACTACTCCTATTACACTACATATACATATATTAATGTAAAAGATGAATATAATAATAAATTCAAGGGTAATGGATACAATTTTAGTATCGTGTATAAAAAACTAAAATAGAAATATTTAATTAAAAAATATTTACTAATATGATGTACTCCTAATAAATATATAATTTGCCTTGAAAATATATAATAATTCTATTTTTAAAAAATAATTTAAAAGCACTTTTTATAGTCAAAAGGGTAGTGTAAGTTATAAGTATATTATTTCAAATCATTTTCCTAAAATTAAAACTAAAAACAAATGCAATAAATATGCACAAAATGAGTTTGTTTTGATAAGTGGGGTATAAGGTAGAAAGTCTAGAAAGGTGCGAGTGGTGTGACCACAATGAATTTAAGAGTTTTGTATTCAGACAATTGGCAGTCAATTTGGAGGTCAGAGCGGGTTATCGGTCAGAGTTTTAAATAGAGCGGGTTATCGGTCAGGGTTTTAAATATTTAGAGTTAAAAAATTAATTTTATGTATAAGATCATATATATTAACTTGAAGATAAAATTTACAATTTTTGTTAAATAATAATAGTTATTAGTGCTTTGGAATCCAAAAATGAACTAAGCAACTCTGATTTAGACAACTTGTTGCTTGCTATTTGCGTAGTATTCGCTATAAATATAAAATTTAAGCTAACTAATTAAATGAGATGAAAATCAATAAAATAAATACAAATCATGATAAAAAGAATGTATAAATCTCAAAAGGCGGTCAAAAATAGAAAATATAGCAAAATACGTAATAAAAGTAGTTGCTAGCTAGGTAGAGAAAAGAGAGTACTGGCCGGGCCGGGCGGGTCGGGACTGATGTTTGCATCTGGTGCATGCGCTGGTAGACTTAGATAATTTTGCTCCAAATTAGTAAGACCCACCACCACGTTACACACTCTCATTTTCTTCCATTGCTCCATCTTTCAACTCTCACCTTTCCCTCTATTTAAGGTCTCTTTTATTACTTTTATATGACCTAGATTAGATGCCACCTTAAAGATCACAATATTACAATCTTTTGTTCATGCAATAATAAATAAATTAATCTCCATAGCAAATATAATTTATAATTTTATTCAATTAAGAATTGCATATAATAATGTCATTTTAGTTTTAAGAGGTACGAAGAATTATCTATATATGAAATAAGTAAATGTTTTAAATTACTCTTTGTTTAAGTTACAATATGGCAACTTTGGACCTTTTAATACGTAAACATCCTCACCTAAAATCATATCTTTTGTGATTAACACATAATTTTATAATTAATTTTTTTAAGAAAGTATATATGTAATTAGTAATAGTAAAAATAGAATAGCATTACATTAATTTAAATTTGAAAAAATTGAATTTAGGGCATTATTAGTTTCCTTCTGCAAACATCTTGTGACTGACATTAAATCATCATCAGTGGGGAAAAAAGTGGAGAAAGAGAGAGATGCCATATGCCAAAGATAGATGATGATGATGATGCTTTGCTCTTAGATTTATATAGTAATACCTTCCCCACCTTCCTTAGCTTGCCTCCTTATGTTTACATCCCAACACCATTAATGATTCTTTCAACACCATCATTCTAAATTTTTTTAGAATAATTGAATAATGAATAAAATTGAAAACTAGGTTGAAGAGACAAATGGGTTATTAGGATTTTTAAATAGGACTAAAGTGTTAAAAGCTAATAAATGTCTTTGGAGCATTCATTAATATGAAAAATAATGTATTTGAAAATCATGAAATAGAATAATAGAGATAAATTATATAATATATATTAACAAGTAATTTGATGATCAATTGCGAATTTGTTGTTATATACTCGAACAAGTCATCTCACGCGAGAGTCTTTTCACTTACAAGTGTGAATGTAACACGTGTCTTTCTTATATATCAGATGCAAAATATTTCAGTTTAAATAAGGAGTGGGTGAGATTCGATTCTATGGCCCTCTTGTCACATTGATTGTGATACCATGGCAAGCACCAAGCCAATCTGAACCTTAAGCTGGTCATTAAGACCCTAGAATGTGTTATACACTCAAACAGAACGTTTCGAATGCATTTGTTAGCAAGATGATAATAATAATTACGCCCCATCTGATCTTATTCGAATTAACTAAAAATCTTTATCCTTGAAAGTATATGACTAGCAAAAGCTAATTTTTAAGTGAAAATTAAATTTTATTGATTCTTCAATGTTTTCTTTTAACACACTTATTGCTTTTAACTTCTATATATATATATATAAAGAAGAAAATGATGATTTTCAATTAAGATAAGCGATGAAATATTCTTGTTTTCAAAAATTTGAAGAGACTTGTTGTATACTTATGTTGTATACCATTGTCTATAATGATGAAATGGTAAGTTGAAATCTAACACATAACATCTTTTGAACAACTTTAGTTTAAAGAAAAAGTATACATAGAACTTACTAGTTTCAACCTTTATGTCTAGTGGAAGATTTACTACACTAACCTATCTAAAGGGCTTTCCAATTCTCATTTATATAAATTTTATAAATCAAAATTCAAAAAGTAAATAATTCAACTATGAGATATTCTCTAGGTTAGCATAATTCTTCACTTTTTCACAAGGCCTAATTTTGTTATGATACTTAAAACAAAATAAAGAACAACTTTAGATATACTCCTTACTCTATGGGAAAAATGCTTTTGCCAATTGCCACATGAGTATTGCAAATTAATTTAAAAATACATATTATCTAATAATTATTACTTGGCCTAAAAAAAATAGTTAATACTTACTAGTCATATATTATTCTTATCATTTTCATAAATCATCAAATTATATCATCTACTATTACTAAAATAAAACATAATTGCATCATCTGAAAAAACATAAATATCACTTTATCATAAAAAATTCTCTTCAATTTAGTATGATGATGCCACCATTGATCTTTTAAAGTACAAAAATTAATATATTCATTTTATTTTAGAACTTGAAATCATAGTACATTTAATACATTTTTGAAAATTATAATTTTGTTACATCAACGAATTTATAAAGTACACTTGATACTACAATTTATTCTGAAAATTTTATTTTCTTAATTTCTATATATACATATATATTGAAATAGTGCATAGCACAGGTATTATCTGGTAAAAGAAAACAGAATATATATATATATATATATATATATATATATATATATATATATATATATATATATATATATATATAAAATGTATATGTATATAAAAGATCAAAGATAGGCGAGCATGGGACTCAACAAAAAAACTCCATGAAGTTTTTTTTTTTTAAATAAGGAAGTTTGTCTTATTAATTGATTGGTAATTCACTCATGATCAGTAAATGAAAGAACATTATTTTTCGAATAATGAATTTATTTAAATAAAATTACATAAAGAAAAATAAATAAATAAAATAATTGTGCCTAAAGTCTCAATCTCCAACTCATATTAACATCATATCCTTTAATAGACGATTGTATTGAAAAACACAGCTACTACTTCCTTTTAATAGGTAAGATGGTCCATGGTTATCTAAGAATAAAGTTATATACCATTCCCATGATACAACTATAAATATGAAAAGTTATTATATTTTTTAATGACACGCTAAAAATATAAACATAAAATAATAAATATCACATAGAAATTTGACGTAGTCTAATTACTAATAATGTGTTAATTACATCCACAAACAAAGATAAAACATAAATATTTTTATTAATGTGTGGGTAGATTCGGCCTCTGGGCATGTGCGAAGCAAAGACATGAAGATATAACTTATATTATTACCTATTTCATAAAAAATTAAAATAATGACATAAAAAAAATTCTTTTTTTAGTGCATTAGTAAAATTTTCATTTTCTTGGAAGCTAGCTATAATTATTATTTGTTTTGATATTGAATACTAAATAAACTCCTCCCTTTTCTCAAAAAATGTAATATGTTGATATATGCAATATTTTGATACATATGTATTTTACATTACGACAAACAACTTAGACCTTGGATTTGTTTAGACGATTAATAATTTTATAATATTAGCATTTTAGAAATTAATTTTTGATTTTTAGATTTCAAAATGGTTATCAAGTATATCAAATATATATATTGTACAAGTTCCACTTCTAGTTAGATGATATAGATTGCATTGTTTCATCAAATAATGTTGGTTAAATACAGTAACACATCAATAAAAATTTTGAAATTAAACAGTTATAGTATTGAATAATCTAAGTAAAAAAATTACACCTTTTACTAACAGTTTATATCATGTTACAATATAGCAATCCATTTGATTACTAATACTAACAGTGGTAATGAAAATGATTTGTAATGTAAATTTTTATGGAATGTACAATGTCATTTTTGTAATAATAAGACTTTAATCACAAAAATTTTTTTTATACGTTTACAACTTTTTATTACTATCTAATACAACATATTTAAATAGTAATACATTGAAATAAACTTCGTGAGAAAAATAAAATTATTAAAAGAGTTTAAGCATAATCATTGAACTTGTTAACAAATATTTTAATCAAAACTACACTAATTGGGAGATTAATGAATCCCATTCACTAAAGTTGGCCTACTTTGCATTACACCGCCCTACTACATTGATAAGGATTCTAGAAATCATGAATAATCTCACATCGATAGAGACTTATCTTATATGCTTCTCCAATAATGTAATGGGTAAAATTAGATTATTGTTATACCATGAAAAAGTTGATCAATGAACTTATTCCACCATATATGATCTAATTTTATATAATAAAGGATAATATATATATATATATATATATATATATATATATATATATATATATATATATATATATATATATATATATATATATATATATATATATATATATATATAAGAAATCAAAACTGTCTACTAAAGCCTATAGTATATATGAAGAGACCATTACTGAAAAATTAATTCATAGAAAAAAATATAATTAAGTAAAAAAATAAATATATGTACATAAGCCCCTAAATGATCTACAATGATCATATTTATCAATATATATAGTGTAGGCTATGTTTGGATACTTATTTTTTGAAATTAAAATAGATTTGGATACTTATTTTTTGAAATTAAAATAGATTTATAGATAATAGAATTGCACAACATTTACATAAGAATTAACAACAAGCAAATACAATGATCATGTTAAAGTCAAGTAATATGCACTTTGAATGGATATCAACGCATAATCTACTTTTTAGATAGCGACAATATCTTTAAACCAATAATATATAATAAGTAGTATTGCAAGTTCACCATATAAATTTAGTTTAGAACGTATTTTCAATCACTTTTTTTGGGTCGGCATTATATATAATGGAAATTAAAGTAGTTTATTCAAGTAATAATATAATGTTATGGATGAACCACCCAATAATATTGAAAATATATATACCATTGACAAGACAAATGATAATTAATTTTAGAGCTTAATCAATGTTGTTAATTGTTGTTGTGTTGGTTATAGTTCACTAATTTGTTTGTTGACAATTACTGTACCACATTGTTGATTCCACTTTGTGTGTCATGCTAGATAAGATAAGGACATATATATTTTTTATAAAATATAAATTCAAATCTCGTTCATCTCTCATTTATCTCTCATTTAAAGTGAAATATTTCGTGTTAAAGTATATAACATAACCTGAAGTCTCAACTATCATGTTAAGCTTTTAATTGTTTGAGATCGTTCCTTGACATAGGATAGGACGAAAAAGGAGAAGGAGCAATGAGGATCAGAAAGTGGTTTGTACTTCAACTGAAACAAGACTCGAATCTCAAAGTAAAGTATATATTAAAAATACTTAGTTTTATTTTTATTTTTCCTAATTAGCCTAATAAATAAAGTTTAGTAATAAATTAACTTAATTTGCATTATTTATTTTTAAATATTTAGCAAACGTGTACCAAAACATGGCTTCTTTATTCCTTTCTTTAAAATGACAAAATGAAAAAAAGAAATTAGGTCCGATGAAGAAGTCAAACAATAAAAAGGCATCAAGTAATTCCTTTCTTTTTGTACAATGAAATTAAGCATTTAGATGTTCATAATTCATGTGGTCCGTAAAAATTGACAAATTAACCGAACATAAACTTGTGATTATATAATTAGAGAATGGTGCAATGTGCTGAAGTATCAGAAAACAAGACAAACTTACATCAAAATAGGACATTATTTTGTGCGTCTTAAAATAAAAAGGATACCATAAATAGGATATAAATCAATTATAAATAATAAATTGGAAAATATTATGAATTTTAGACTATATATCTTTTATTATTTTTAAAAATTTACACTTTAAAAAATATTATAATTAATAACTATATAAAAGTAAAAGAATATGTTAAGAATATTTTTTAAAACATAAGATGAAAGATAGAACAACAATGGGATAGTTTAGTTCAAATTTTACTCAGAATCAACCCTTTAAAAAGTATTTGTGCTCTGGATCCATCTAAAAAATTAAAAAAATAACACTTTAAAATTTAATAGTTAAGACTTATAATAATATATTTAGTAATTAAAAGCCCATAATTAATATTTTATCCTAGATCTCTCAAATCTCAATCTAATCATCAATCCTATAATTATAATTATTAGGTAAAAGGTTATAAAATGTTATAATTGAGATGCCCTTGAAAATGGAAAAGATGTCATAGGTATATGTGCGTCAATAGTGTGAATGGCATTTTATCTTGGTTGAATAAAAATTAAAGAAATGAAACAAGAGTAACTTGGTAATTGGTGAGTATTGTTTGTTAGAGTCTTTCTCAACCCAAGAATTTTGCACTTCATTTTGTCACATCCTTTGGAAATGATGGTAGTTAAGTTTATTTTAAGGTCCTTAGAACTTACTTATCTGTCCTAATAGCATTAGATTAAATGAAAAAAAAGGATTTTTAAAAAAGTGATAATAAATAAAAAGAGAGAATAAATTATATAGGTGAAATTAAAAGAGAGTTAAAATATATGAATAAGATTAAAAAAATTAGTGTCATTGTCCAAAAAAAAAATAATGCAAATTAAATAGGACGAATCAAAATGAAAAATGCTTCAAATTCAATGGGACGAAAAGAGTATATGACAAACAGGTGTTGTATGGAGTTGTTTTAGTATTGACTAATTTGTTAATTGAATAACTCATTTGTTTAAGCCAACTGTTATATAGTTTGGTAAAAATTTCTTATTTAGCTATTATACCTATATAAAATAAATCTCATAATAAAAATCGTCTCAAACAAGAATTTATACACACATAAAGGAGTAATATTTATGTTATTGTTGATGAAGCAAGAAGTATACACACCTCATTAATATTGTTTTTTTTCCTTTCAAAGACGAGCTCGGAGCCTACATGAATTAACGCGTCCAAATATTTCATACCATCATTCGATAATAATTCAAAAAGTAAAACATTTAATAAATATTAAATTGAATCTACGTGTCAAGATTTTAGCCGGCATTATACTCCTCAACCTCCACGGCACTATGTATGTACCTCAATTGTACATCATCACCATTAATCCAATGTTTGCTTAATCCGTGTACACCATAATGAAAGATTATATTGCTAACTTTGACAACATTTGTATAAATTCATGAATCTTTTTAATTAAATTAATTAGGTAGTTGTAATTCAAACTTTGCCCTACTTAATTAAATGTTAATGTTAAATGTAGATTTGGTTTACTTTATTTTTATTGTTAGTTCTTTATTAATTTTTTATTCACAAGCTCATACGTCTTATTTTCAGCTCCACTTAGTCATACTTTGAGGTCCTTAAAACTTTATTTGGTATATGTTATTTTTAAGTGGACTAAATTCATACAAAATATACTTATTAAATAATTTTAATTTTGTCTTAGGAACATTTTGCATATGAAGATATGGAAAAGATATTGTTGAGTTTTATGTTTATTTTTATATTTAAGTTAATTGAGTCAATTTTGAGATAACTCTATCCATACTAGTATGATATGCATGGCCACCCATGGAAAAACAAATTAGTAATGCATACTAGTAGACCCCTAAAATTTATAATCTAATCTGAAAATGACCGAACTCGACTATAAATTAGTAAAATATAACCTAATTATAATTTAAATTTGTTCATTTTAACCTATTTATAATTTCTGATTAACAATTAATTTTATATTATTATTTTTATTTGAGATGACTCACTACATTTCTAGTTAAATTTTTAAAAAATAATAAATCAAAAATTTATATCATCGCATTAAAATCAATATATTAGTGTTTTCTTAATATAATAATATTTTCTACGTAAACAAATCAAAAATTATTACATGAAGTTTTTTTTTTTTTTTTTGTAAAAACTTAATTACTGACAAGAAAAAATAATGGAAGTTCAAGACATGTTGGATTGACTCATTAAGAAAAAAAACTTTTTCATGAATAGTACAAAAAATTACTTAAAAGACATTTGGATGTCATGTAAATCATGTAGCATTTTTATACCGACACATAGAGTCGGTTCCAAGGGATGGTCATAGGTGTTATTGACAAAAATTTATGTAAAAAGGGGCAAATAATATAAAATTCTCTTTTTTTTATATGGTTAAAATTAAATTAATAATTGATGCAATCCAATATAAAAAGTAATTTACAAAGAAACACCTTATAAAACCAGTTTTTTTGAAAAAAAATACCTTTTAAAATTTTTTTTGTAAAAAAACACCTTTTAAGATACTTTTTATTAAAAAAAACACCTTAAATCAGTTTCCGGTGACTTTTGTCAACTTTCAAGCGTTGATTATGCCATTTGTCAACTTTCAGGCGTTGACTTTTGAGCTCAAATGGCATAGTCAACGCCTGAAAGTTGACAAAAGTCACCGGAAACTAATTTAAGGTGTTTTTTTTTAATAAAAAGTCTCTTAAAAGGTGTTTTTTTACAAAAAAAAAATTTAAAGGTTTTTTTTACAAAAAAACTAATTTTATAAGGTGTTTCTTTGCAAATTTTCCTAAAATTTACCACATATTCTTCTTATAAAAAAATAACGTGTACATACATATTTTTAAAATTATGTATGAGATGTTATTATTTATTTATATAGTGCTATGACTGATAGACGACAATTGATAACTAATAGATAATAATTGATAAGAGTAACTGATTTAATTAACGGATTTTTAACACGTTATTAACAACAAAATGCTAACAAAATTGTTTTAACCAAAGCAAACACTAAAATTAAATGATTAGACTATTCAAACCATCTATTAATAAGCTAAAATTATTTCATCTATAACATCTTATCACAGTTTTTATTTAATCCTAAAGTTAGATTTGTAATAAATAAATAAATAAGTGGTGAAAGTAATGAACTAGAAAGTTGAAATTAATGATGCAAAACGTATTGTCGAGTAAAGACTACTTCGACCAACCATGTCACCACATTCAACAATCAATAGATAATTAGTGATTAGTCAACTAACTACAAGTAGTCAATAAATTCTTTTTTATGTTAAAGTTTAGTAGAGTACAATACATTTTTAAGTAAATTTTTAGGTTTAATTATCTCATAGCTCCCCCATTCCCTAAATATACCATATAATTATAAATAAATAAATTAATTACGATCAAGAAATAACTATTACAAGAAGCTACATTAATTAAAAGTATTGTTTTTCTACATAAACCTTAATCAAAGCATTTGATCATGCAATACATCATGTATTATGCGCCCAAGTAATTAATCAAGTAAAGAATACTTAATGAACATATCTAGAAAATCCTCTTTTAGCAATCCCAACAATCTATTCTATATTTTTCTAGATGCCTATATATATACATTAATCAAGAAATACTTTAATCATTAATCTATAAAAACACTTCTAGATTTGTGTAAAAAAATTCTTTATAAAAAAATAATCATCATTTTTTGTATGTATGACACTTTTATAATTTTTTTATTGAGAGTTAATCAGAAACAAAATAAAATAAATATCACATAAATGAGACAATGTATATATCTTTATATTGAACGTAGATAGAATGATGTTCATTTAAGTGTTCGAGCGGATTTTAAATATCATATTTTAGATCGGATAAAATTTAATTCTTAAATATATGTAAATATTTTAACAATCTGATTTTAATTTTCATATACGGAATTATCAATGTTTTTGAGTTAGATTGATTAAAATATATTCAATTTCAAATAATGAAATATATTAATTTTACAAGTATTATATGCATGGTGACCCATGAAAAACAAATGAGTAGTAATGCCGTGCAGGGCTGTTTTTATGTTGAAATAGGAGTAGTACAACATATAATACATATAGTGAGGTGGGGAGGGCCTGCTGCGGTGATGGTGGGTCGTCTTACTAGACAATTTGCATCATACCATGCCTATTTTCTTGCCTTTTGCCTCCCCTCTTTTAACTATTTCTTTTAATTATTTGGTATAAGGATGTTCCCATATAAATAAAATGAAAGTGTACATTTCTTTTTTAGGTGGTGAGAATAAAATTTTTATTATTATTAAAGAATTATCTCAATTAAAAGTTTAATTTTATAGTTGAAGCTCTAATACATCGCTCACACAAGAGCCTTTCAGGTAGAACTGTACGTGAATGCAACATATTTCTTCTTATACCTGATTTTTAATATTCCACTCAAAATGAGGGTTGCAAAGATTTAAACTCGTCAACTCTTGCCAATTGCCACATTGACTTCTAACACCATATGTCAAAGAACAAACACAATCATAAGCTTAAGCTTGAAAAATATTCAATTAATAGTCTAACTCATAATTCTCACATATTTCTTTTAATTAGTTCGAAAGTACATATAAAAATAAATTTCAAAGAAAATACATTTGTAAATTATTGTTATCAAATTATAATACTTGTAATGAAATGTAATATATAATTAATATTAATCATTTATAACAACATAATGATTGCATAATTGAATAAATAGTTATTGACTATGCATATGTATTCTACCCAAATTTAACAATTTTGGTAAAACTAATGATTTTTTAATAAATTTCATAAGCAGAAATTGACATGCATTGCTATGTAAATCTTTTTGATAACATAAGTTTAATAGAAATATTTAAAATTGAAATTATTGTAATAAAATATTTTTGAATAAGAAACAATCACATTTTAACCTTTACAAAGATATGTTTGATGTGTGTTCTTTGTTAATCAATGTAGTGGCCTCAATAAAATTGAATTTTTCATGTTTGGTGAGTTTCTTTCTTTGTATGTCAGTTTCATCAATTAAAGTTTCCAATCTAAACTTGATAATTTCAAGGAAGATCACCCATTTATGATTTGAGACTACCAAACTTAACTTTTCTTATGACTTCTAAGTTCTGAGTATTCAATTTCAATAATCTCATCTTCGTTTCATTTTCTAACTGTTTTGGGTGGAGAGTTAGGTTGGCTGGGACATATTATCATGAGCTCTTTTCATTTTCATTTTTATCCTTGGAAAATATTGGTATTAAATCAATAAAAATTACTTTTTTATTTTTACTATAGTAAAATTATGTATCGAAGAGTAGTAGAGTAAAATAAAATGCATAATAATTTTTAAGTTCATATTTATATTATATTGTTGTGAAAATCGAAATTCTAAAATAAAAGTAAGTAATAAACTATAAATCATTAAATAAACTAATACAAACAAAATTTAATTTGATTGAGACCCCGTATTTTTTGGGGCTTATATTTGTAATTAGTCAAACGTACATCTTATATTAGCCCAGATTCACTCTTATTTAATATTTTCAAATTTCGTTTTAGTATGAGGTGGAAATTGTGGCAATAAAATATTTATAAAAAAATTTATTCGAAAAAAAATTCACCTTATGCTGCCTAGCTCATTTTATTTTCATGACTTCATTCTCGAAAGACTTGATAAATCTCATTTGCCTGCACGTTTTTTTATTCTAAGGATCTGCTGACAATTTCACTAATTGTTCAGTAATTAGTGGCAGAATATGCTAATTCAATTAATCTTTTATGGCATATATTAGCTTTTATTATTATTGATCGATTATTGTCATGATCTAAGAAAATAATATAATGTCACAAAAATATAAATAACATATTAAGGATGAATAACAAAATTAGCAGAAAATAAAATATAGTGAGTTATACATTTATGGAATAATTATTTATGAAATTACAATTTATATCCTTTAATAAAAGTAGTATAGTAGTCCGATTAAATCTAATAAAAGTTTAACCATATCTAAATCCTCTTTTTAATATTTATCTTTTAATTAATATTTAACTTATAAGGTTTAGTTTTTCAACTATTTTTATTTTATTTTTTATTTTGTACTGCCATTCAATATAAATATTTGTTTGAATTTCACATAATTGTTAATTTAACGAAAATAATTAAAATCTAAGTTGGTTCAATTTACCCATTAGCCTAAACTTTCTTGCGCCCATGTTAAATCAATCTGAATTTTATTGACTAATAATAAATTAACAAACTATAAATTAGAAAATATTTGAAAAACTAGTATAAATTAAATTTTTTTTCATCCAACTTAACTTTTTGTTGGCAAAATCATATGAAAATAGTAATATAATTAATCAAAATTCTAATCAATGATTTAAAGCTTGAATTGACTTTCAATTGTCAAACTATATTTGTAAAAAGCATAGGCCATAGTGTGTTATTTCCCCATGTTCATATTCCAAGTAAAATCACCAATCTTAGCTTCTCGCTTAATCATCTTTCCTTTGTTCAACCTTCTTAACGCCTTATTAACCGCGTAATGAGAATGAAATCATGCTATACATGACCGAGACATTTAATATAAAACTTTATTAAAAAACTTTTTTTTAAAAAAAAATTATGTTTATTGAAAAAGTTGAACATTTAATTTCAGACCTAATACTTGAATCTTCTCCACCTAAATTTTCTTCACCTTTCCATTTAAGAAAATTTAATTTTAAAGATTGTATTTTTAGGTGCTTCTCTTTAGAATAGAATAAAAAATTATGTAAAGTTTAGATTTTTAAAGGATAAATTATAGGTTAGATATTTTTTTATCAAGAAAAATTCACACAAAGGTTAAATATTGAAAATTCAATAAAATATTGAACCTTTACAAAATAATCACCTAAAAGTAATATCTTTAAATTGAATTTTTCTTTTATTTATTAGGATTTAGAAAAGGACATAATAATTTGATTCATAACACACTATACTTTGTTTGCCTAGAATAACTTTGCATGATTGCTTTAGAATTTATACTAGTCTAGATTTAAGAAATTATTGAATACTATATTTTTGGGGGCCTAGCTAGCTCCCTTGTGCTATTGCTATTTGTTATTATGAATCTAATTACTTAATAGGTGGTTTGTCATATTAATAATTTTTGTATCTTTTTTTTTTTTAATTTTGCGATAAAAGTTAAAAAAAACCCTATAGATAAGAACGAAAAAGGAATTTGATTTTTTCTTATACTGTACGTAGGTGTTTAGACGGTAAAAAATAAATCATTAACCCAAAATAAATAAGTTAATCAAATAAAATCTTAATTTACTTACCATTTCGCACTATTTATGCCTATATGCATTAAAATTACATTTAGTTTATTACTTATCTTTTCAAACTATTAATACTTGTGTACATAATAAACTATAGTGACTAGTTTAAATTTTCAAATAATTCAAAAAATTTATTAAAATTTTTTTCTATCATCATTATCATAACTAGCCATCTTACTCACTCAATGAATTTCCTCTCTTGTTTAGAATCAAAGGCAAAGCAAGAATTAAGGGCGGCTAGTGAATGATTTAGACATAATATATTACCATTGCTATCTACTCTACAACGCACATCCATCTGGTCTCCCCCCGCCATTTTGGGCCCACACGATGAGGACTAAATTTGCAACGGTCAAAAAATTCAAACTCTCCCACTAATATATACTCTCTCCTATTCACTTTAGGTGTCCCATTTACTTTTGAGACACTATTCATTTATCACTCTTAAATTGCATTTTATTATTAATTTATAAGTTAAAACATAGTCATGTAGGTTCTTATTTGATTCGTTTTGATGTAAAGATTATTAATATCAACTTTTTATAATTTTTAATTATACATAACTTGATATATTAAGAATTGAATAAGTGCATTGGATAGAATGCATAAAGTAAATGAGACACTTAAGATGAATAAGAGGGAGTATTACCAATTACAGGAACTTAGTTCTCCTCGATGTTTCTTTATATAGTCTTTCCAAAAAAATATTTCATTTTAAATTTTGAATTTCAGTTATAAAATTATAAATGAAAAATTTGAGATAAAATTTGGATAGTCATTCTCAAATTTTTATTTTTAACAACTTTACAAATAATGGTGGAATTTGTTTCAAATTCAAATTTAAAAATTTTTAATTTGCAAAACAATAAATTTGAGCTAATTCTAAATTTTTAAATCAAACCATCATTCTCAAACATGACATATTACAGAATAGTTCACTTGATCAATTCCTAACCAAATCACTACGTGACAACATTCTTGTTCTAGTTATACCAATATCATCAATATGGTGCATTATGCTAGTGGGTTTCAAATAACATTAGTTTATGAGCACTTAAAACATAATTACCTTACACGTATTTTGAATATAATTTGGCTATTATATAATGGAAAGAGTATTTTATAGGGCTTGCTTGAATTTGCTACTAAATATAATATTTTTTTCTCATAATATATCTTTTTATGGAGCAAAATTAACAATGTAAAGGAGTATTCTTAATCTAATACACTTTTTCTATACTTCTCATTTTTTCTCATGAAAATTTATTTTCTTTCGTGAAATATTGCCAAGTGTATCAAAATTTTAAAGCAATCTCTCAAATATCAATTTAGAAATTAGATATACACATCACCTTTTTCTCAACCTTGTTTTTCTTGTGGCATACTTTTATTCAAATTCAAGGATGAGAAGCACCAAATCTACATAAATTAAAGATTTTTATTTTTTAATCACCATCTTCTAATTACCACCTCAAAAAATTAAAATACAAAGACGATAAAAAAACAATAATGGTATTAAAAGCGAAACTATAATTATTATAAATCACATTTAAATTTCAATTCAAAAACAGCAAGTCTGATACAAACTTAATATACATTAGTTTTATTGTGCATCACTCCTTTGTTGATTTTTCATTTGCATACTCATCTATACACCATTAATCCAAATTTGCTAATTCATACTCATTAATTCCAAAATTAGTACATACTATTTTAATGCAAATTAAATATATAAGGTTTTCTCTTTAAAAAAACCAATTATTTTTGTTTTTTCTTAAAGGTATACAACAAATTTAATAAATTAGAGAATAGGGGTGCTTAGCAACTCATTCTTCATTCCCACCCCTCCTACCAATTTAGACTAATTGACTAATCTAAAAATAAACAAAAGAAATAAATAATTAAAAGAAATTAAATTAGTATTAAAAGTAAGTAAGAAGTTAAATCAAAATATGGCAACAAACACGAGACTACCTCCTCAAGAAAAGGCATTTCTATCACTATCTTCCCTTCCCATCGAGATGACTACTCATTTTCTTGAACAACCCACAATTTTCTTTTATTAAACAAAGAGTGGTTGTGTTTGCAATCTATTTCATCCTTTCTTTTAATTTGCTAATATATAGAATTATTTAATACTTTTAGTTATTTAATATATTTGTTATTTTTTGGTTCTATTAATTTTCCTATATTTGATACGAAAAGTTCTTATATAAAAATGTACATGTTGATATAATGATAATTTATACACATTTAATCTTTTACCTTATTTCATCGATAAATTCAAATGTTAATCTTATTTCATTTATATATTTCTTTCATCATACACATATTTTTTATAATTTATTTATTTTATCTATAACAAGTAACAACCAACTAAAATTAATATTTATTAATACTTATTCAAAAAAAGCTAAAATTAATATTTTACCAAAAAGCTACTAAAAACCAATAACAAATTAAGGAAAACATAAGAGTATTTTGCATAAGATGATAATAATAAGAATAATTAAAAGGCTTTCTTTTTTTTCTTTTTTAAGAGTATTTTGCATAAGATGATAATAATAAGAATAATTAAAAGTCTTTTTTTTTTTTTTTTTTTACCTGTACATTTTCTCTATAAAAGCATGTGTTTTTTCTAATGTGGTCTTAGTGTAACTTATTTTTTGTGCAAGACTCTTTTTATTTGCGATTGCTACGCTCCATTTTATGGAGGAGCACGGAATGGTATATTTGCTATCTTTTCCCGAACCATGACTTTGTGTAGGAATACTGTATAAATGACTATTAATATCCTTCTCTATCGTAAAATGAGTGATTCTTTCAAGATTTAACTGCAAATTCATATAAAAAGACAGTCTTATACTAAACTTGCTAAATAAAAAAATACTACTTTTTATAATTCAAAGTTTGACCCATATAAAAAAAAACTCTAAAACTCGAAGTAACATATATTAGTGAATACACGTTCCAATTCCCTTCAAAACCCACAATATAAGAAAAAACTAGCCATAAAAAAGGTAGGTGAAAACAAAGTAGAGAAAAAAGATAGGAAATTTCTTTGCTTTAATCTTTTACGTTTTCTTTATTTCATAAACGGAAATATTGCATTCACTTCTTTGATTCTTCCCCTCTTGTCATCATCAAAATCACGCCTTTCAACTTTTTTTGGAAAAATCCTAGTCGGTAAAAATCTAATTATTTATATGCATCGTACATTTGTTTGTGAATTAATGATGAACTATTAATGTATTAGGTAAAAAATTATAATTAATATATCTTGTGTATTTTAAGAGGCATGTGTCCATCTATTCTTTAATTATAATTAAAATGGTAGTTAATTTTCTTGACTTAGTTTATCCAAAGAATTAGTAAGTTAAATAAAATATAAATTTAAAAAGATATATTAAAAATGTCAGAGATGAGAGAATCATATATCTTGTCTTAATTGTAGTAGATATTGCTTTCTATAGACAAATTTTTAAGTTTGACTATCATTCAATTTTACATTTTTCGGTCAAATATACAATAACAATAATAATAATAATATGTTATAATTAAGGATATGAAGGCAAAAATCAATCTGGTTCTGATTTTCAAATCAAAATATGTTAAATCAAATAAAAGAAACCTATCATGAATGGTTATTTTAACAAATTTTCTTCTTCTAAACCAAACATTACTATCATAATTATTTCAGTGATTTTAGCGTTTATTAAACATTTAGACCGAACCACATTTCATCTTGATTTTCATACACAAATGTAAATTTTTTTTTTGATCTCAATAAAATGTTTCCTTCCTCCACACTTTTTATCCTTTTTATTTCAAGGTTAAAACTAATGTTCATACAAATAGTAAAAATCAAACACCTATCAAAAATCTTCAAAGATTAGCCAACTTATAATTCTTTTGTCACCTTTTTTCTGTATCTATTCATACAAATAAAACAATAAATTTAAGGAAAAATGATATATACAACTCTAAAGGCTGAATATATGATAGAATAGGCTAAATATAAGATAGAATCTTGTATTTTATTTATGTAATTTAATGTAATTTTTGCTTTGAAAACATAATTATATTTTATTACTTTAGCATTTATTGTTTCTTGGAAAGTAAAAATAACTATATAAAATATTAATTGTTTTCAAATTTTTGAATTAGATTCTCTTAGAAAATTAAAATTATTAATAATAAATAAAATTTGTTGATTTTTATGTACACTCTTAAAAATTGTAAATATCATAACTCTAAATTTAATACTAAAAAAAATATAACAAATTTATTATAGTTTAAAAAGGAAAAATAGGCATTGAAGAGTCCGCCTATAGAGGAGTAGCATTAGCAAAAGCATCTTCTTCATAGATCATAAATAATAAACAGAAAGTGCTAGCAAATAACGATTATTTATAAGGTTAATAATCACTTTGTAATAAGGTGAGAGTTTTATTGTTTTAATTTATCTTTTTAATTTTATTTATTTTAATATTATTTTTTATCATTTGTAATAATTTACAATTGACGGTAATTAATTAAGAAGTTTTGAATCATAAATCATAATATTGGGAGTGCCTGTTTTATCTTCCTTAACCATCTCTATTCTCATTTCATGCATCTTCTGTGTATGCCTTAATTTCCACATCTTTCTCTTTCTCTCTCTTTCTTTCTTTATTTTTCTTCCCCACATTGCTCCATACTCTTCTCTCTCTTCCCTTTTATATCTTCTTTTCTTCTTCTTTCATTAACATATTTTCATCATCTCTATTTATTCTCTTCTTTTATGGTTATGGCAGTTCAAGCACAATACCCTTCTAACGTTCTCCTCTTAAACAGGTTTTTCTTCTTCTGAATCTCCTCTGTTATTTGAATATTTGATTGAATTTGATGCAATTTATGGGGTTCAATGATTGATTTTGAGATATATGAATGCAGAAATGTACAAGATACCAATGATTTTTCTTTACAAAATCAACATGGTGGAGGTGTAACTGCTGGATTTATAGAACCATCTCATACCCTTTTTAATAATCATGGAGGTTAGTTTTTTTTTTCAAATTCAAAAAATATATATGCTCATTTAGTCATTTTAATCAAATTTACAGTCGTTTTAATGGTTTTTTTTTTTTTTTTTTTGGGGATGGGTTAGTAGTGGGACTTAATCCAAGGAAAAGAAGCAGAGAAGTTGGAGCAGCAACAACAACTACAACAGTTGATTCATTCAATTTTTCTTTACAAAATCAACAACAAAATCAAAATCAAAGTCATCAGTTTATTGATCTTACTCAGCTTCAAAATCATCAACAATCAAATGTTGTATCAACTGGTCTCAGATTATCATTTGATGAACAAAATCATCAACTTCAACAACAACAACAAATTCAGCAACAGCCCAATAATACAATTCTATCTCCTTTATCTGAAGAATTCTCTCTCCAATTCAAACAACAGAGTGATGAAATCACCTATTTTCTCCATACCCAGGTACTATTATTAATAATTTTTTTTTCCATTTTTCTTATTTTTTGAAATTCAGAAAGTGGTCAACCAGTGTCATAAATACCAATGGGTTGATTTTTTTGGATATTTTTTGTTATTTGATTTTATTTTTCTTTTAGGGGGAACATTTAAGGCGCACGTTAGCAGACAAACGGCAGAGGTACTATCGTGCGCTTGTAGGCGCAGCTGAGGAAACTGTAGCACGGCGGATGAAGGAAAAAGAAGCAGAGATAGAAAAGGCAGCAAGACGAATCGCAGAGTTGGAGGCCCGAGCGGCCCAATTAACATTGGAGGCCCAGTCATGGCAGGTCAAAGCCCGGGCCCAAGAAGCCCAAGCTGCGAACCTTCAAGCCCAACTACAGCAAGCAATGGTAGGGCCCACAAACGTCAATGGAGGAGATAAGGAAGGAAGTGGAGTTGGGTGTAATGGTGATGCAGAGGATGCCGAGTCAGCTTACGTTGACCCAGTGAGTGACCGGCGAGTCCCATCACCGAGTTGCAAGATGTGTCGGACACGTGTCGCTACGGTGGTGCTTTTGCCTTGTCGGCATTTATGCGTGTGTAGAGAGTGTGACGACGTCGTTCAAGCATGCCCACTTTGCTTATCTATGAGAACTGCCAGTATTGAGGTTTACCTTGCTTAAGTAGACCCACTTGGCCCATTAACGGAATCCAGGCCCATAAACTGAAACCCAATAGAAAAAAAGGACCTTTTGAAAAGAAAAGAGATAATGAGAAAAAATGGTACTTAATTATAAAATTAATAAACCAATTTTATAATTAATCCTTTTGGTTTATAATCCAACCCCAATAACAGCAAGAACTAATTAATTTTTTAGAAATATGATTTTAATATGTGGGGTGGTGATGCTGTACATGGCCAATGGATGGCAATTTATTTTTGGCTTTTTGAAATTCAATTTAATACATAAAAAATTCTTTTATTTCATAATTAATTATTTGCATGAATTTTGACAGATTTTGTATTAAATAATTTTAGTGAACGTTCTAGACATGCTCGTATTGAGAATAAATATTTACACAAAAATTGAGGGGGCCTAATTTCTCAATTTCTTTTTTACTAGATTTTAGAACCACTTAGGTCTTATTTGAAATGGAGGAAAAAAAAAAAGAAAAGAATTTGGAGGGATTGAAATCTTTTTATTTGGATAGAAAAACGGGAGGAAGAGAATTTAAAGGGAATAACTCCTTTCATTTTGTTAACAATTGAATCTCTTTATAAGAAAAAAAATTTGAAAGTAAAATGAAATTTCTTTGTTTCCCTTTCTCTTTCCTATCTATACATATAACGTAGTTTTTTGCCTCTCTTTTTCTCCCCTTCCTTTCCTTTTCTTTCTCTTTTCTTTTTTTTTTTCTTTTCTCTTTTAATTTGCTATTCATAAATAGGTGTTAGTTATCTTTGACAAAAAAAATAATTTTATTTTTCTAATAACTATATTTTTTTAGTTTACTTTTTATCTATTTTCTAAAAATTTACACCCATAACAGGCGTGACCTTAGAATTAGACCTTAAATTGGAGTAATGCGAACACATGAAAAATGAATGCAAATTCTACTCATTGAAATGAATAGTGCATTTTTTAACCAAACAACTACAACTTAATAAATACGATTTTTCCAGTAATTATGCGCATGCAATTTACTTGCATTAGTCATTCCATAATTGTTTAGTTAATTCATATTGTACTAGTTGTTTTTGATAATTATTTCAATTTGATGTTACATATATGATCAAATTCAATAAAAGAAAAATCAATACAAATCTTCAATTATTTAATATTTTTTAGAAAAAATTATACTAAATAATACAATTTTTTAACTTTTTCCTTACAGTTATGTTTTACTTTAATGTTTTAAATCATCTTTAACATGTTAAACAAGTCATTTTGAGCCATTAAACAGAAAAAAAAAAATTAAAATATCGAAAAATCCAATCACTAATGCGAGAGAGGTGAGGGGCACTGGTGTTAAGCATGAGAGGGTGGGGGTTGGGATCGAGTGGGTGACTGAGGGAGGGGGTGGGAGAATCATCAAATTGATCGGAGTTAAAATCCTTCCTAGGTTATTTCGCCAATAAAATTAAAATTGGTCAAAATTGAGGTTAAAATCCAATGTAGAACATCCTTAATTGCGGCATGTAGCATCATTAGAATCACAAAATAATGTTGGACATCAATAAATATATCATATATCATCATGAAAATTTCTTTTTCCAACTAAAAAATTAATTTATGATTAAAAAGAATAAGAAAATGGAAATCACCCACATTTGAACCATAAACTCGTATGACAGTACTATTTTTCAATATTTCTTTGATATTTATTTGGGTCTTAATAATTATAACAATGAGCCTATTACTAAAACAAAATTTTAGTTTTGAATACCATAATTTAATGTTATACCTTAAATACCATGTATAATATCTCATCAATTGACCTGATCAATATTAATGAACAAGGAAATTTTAAAAAAATAATAAAAAGATACATTTTTTGGACTAAAAAATTGATATAAAAAATTAGGTTCCTATGATATTATTTGGAAACAAAAGATTTTGTTTGTTATTTTGATTACTAAGTAAGCTGATGAAAAGTGGAAAAACAGGCAAGAATCAAATTTAGTTAATTTTGTAAAAATTAATAATTGCTTTATAATTGAATTTCAATTTTTTTTATTATTAGAGATGTTGTATAAAGGAGTTGCACATCACTTGAAATGGGCAAGAATATCATATTTGTGTTGGCCTCTCTAATGTCGGAGGTCTATTCATTGCACAAGCATCATAAGGACCGGTTACCCTAAAAAGAGCAGCTAGGTACATGTAAGTGTCCTTCAATTGACATATACTAGTAACATTTTTAAAAAATTTTAAACAAAAATATTAATCCTTAAACACGAAGTATAGGCTATCATCTGAGTTATTTAATTAAAAATTCTTTTAATATTGAATTGTGCAAGTTATAATACAATATAATGACAATCACACTGGTTTAACACACACGCATATTAAATACGTCTATATTAATATTTTGAATTCACCCTTTAACACGTTAAAATCATATCAATCTTAGTTTAAATATAGTTAATAATTAAATTGTTGCATCAAATTTTCATTATATATATATATATATATATATATATATATATATATATATATATATATATATATATATATATATATATCCCAACTGAAAAAAATATCTAAAATTAGGTATAAATAACATAAATACTTGTTTGAATTCAATAAAAATATAAACTTAATCATCTACATATATAGTTTGTATGATCCATGATTTCACACCAAAAATATTAATCAAAATATCAAAAAGATTAGATTTATATGTCACATTGAGTTGTGTGGTGTTGATAATTATAAAAGCACTATCAATAAAGCAATTTGGAGTTATTGTATGATATGGGTGGCATATATAGACAACTAGAATCCTTTATGATGGCAATCCTAAATCTATTATAAGTACTTGGATAAAATTTTAAATTGCCCAAAATAAGATTAGTTTAAACAACTCAAACACTAATTTTGATACAATTAAATTAGAAAATTAATTCTATTAAAAATTTTAAATTTTCAAAACAGGATAAACTTGATTCTATAATAAAATTTTCTTGTATTAAGTTGATTCTAATCCATTTACCTTTAAATTTTCAATGTAAGTTTTAATTTTTATGTCAATTTTGTAGCAATTAGTAAATTCAATGTGACTACACCTTATTAGTAGCCTTTTTTTTTTTTTTAACCAAGGCCCCCTATTTGTGTGACTAAATTTGTTCTTAAACTTAATCTATGTAAATGCATCGATTTTAAGCTACTAGCTACATTTTACATTTAAGTTCGCTTTATTGAATTTGTTTCATTTTATTTATATATTTTTTTATCTCGATTATCTCATCTATATTTTTTTCACTTTTTAATGAAATATACTACTTATGTTCCTTTTTGTTTGTCTATTTTACCTTTTATACACATTTTTTAGCAAATTTTAAGCCTTAGTATCTCTAAGTACGCATTATAAACAATTATATATTAAAAAAATTTACGTCAAGACAAATCTAACAAAATCTCACATAAATATATTTTATCTTCAATATGTACTTTAAAATTTTAATTTAAATTGCTCTTTTTTAAAGTGAACAAACTTGAAGTGGACAAATTAAAAAAAAAAAAAAAAAACCGGAGATTTTGTAGTTGGAGAGGGAGGAAGTAGAAAAGAAAGTGGAAATGGACGAAATCATGAACCAAATCATGAATGCTCTGACAATAAACTAGAAATTGACGTAAATTTACTAGCATTGTCTGTCCCTCAAACCATAGTCCATAGTCCATACATAGGTATTAGGTAGTTACAACACATTATTTGTGAAATTCAATAATGACCCATGAATCAATACAAATCATTCAAACACATTTTTTTTTTCATCAACTCAATCTCCATCTCAATTCTTTCCCCCCAAATGTCACTTATTAATTTAGATCAATTACTTATGTGGAAAACTAAGCATGCTTTAATTATAAATTTTATGAATATTATCTTTAAAAAACTTTTTATATGTATTATTCAACCAGCGTTATGATTATCATTACGTTTACAAAAACTATAATCAAAATGTAGGAAGGGACTGAAAATGATATATCAAATCCTTATTAAAAAGTTACAATCGCTTAGACCCTCAACTCTAAAAACACCTACAAATTGAAAATTTTGCATGATAATTTAGTAAGACGAGACAAATATTATGTGCATTCTACCTTTACTCATAATTCATAATTATTTTAAATGATCTTAAAAAAAGGTTTAATGTAAGTGTTGATTAGTAATATACATGCATTAATTTCGAATATTGTAATTAGGGTTGTGATTTTTAAGAATATTTTTTTTTAGTATTATTATCCTCCTCTAAATTTTAAAGATTCCTTCGTATAGCGTCTGATATACCACTAGAATTTTTCCTAACAATGATGAAATATGATAATTCAACTATCCTCCATCATCAATTAATTGAACAAATTATATTTCATATTAAAAATTAATAAACTATACATATAAATATCAAATTTAAGAGCATATACTACGTTGATGGGCTAATTTATAATTTTAATTTTAATTTTAATTATACAAATATTATATTAAATGATTTAAAATAGTGAATTTAAATAAAATTTAATTTAGAATCACAATAAAAAAACAAATATAATACGTAATAAATCATAAGTGCAAAGCACCATAGGCCATAGCTAATACCATTAAATTACCATGCCTCATCATTATTGCATTTTCATAATTAATTTACCGCGATAATTAATTAATTTTTGTTAACGCATGTGGTGAGACAATTATACAAAATTGGATTATCCTTTCTGGCTTTACTCTTTTGGCATAATACCTTGCATTGTAGGGTATATAATAACTACTCCCTTAATTCGTTCTTTTCTAAATTAATATATAGAAACTAGTATTATAGTATTTATTTAATTAGGACTGCATACTATTTTAGACTTTTTTTGTAATATTAGTATATAAAATATAGTAATATTTTTTTTTTTTTTTGAGTATATAGTACAACTCTCCGTCCCTATGTGATGGTGTTACACTGTTAGTATTTATTTATTACTCCTATACTGTAGAAGTAATACGCAATATTTACTTAAAATTTACTTCTATATTTTTGTTATTTTAAATTCATTACGGTATAATTAAAAATAGTTAAAGATCAGTTACTAAAAAATCTTTAAAATATAAACCTCTTGTATGATTTGAGGTCATTCTGAATATGTGCAAAATAGTCCATTATATTAACCAACCGATTTCCTGAGAGACCGTCTCTTTTAGAGACATCTCTCAAGTCCAGTCCAATAAAGCATAATTAAACTAAAAGATAATAATGAGTTGACTAAAGTAGGGATGGTCTCTCAAAGAGACCGTCTCCCACAAGAATTTGTGATTACTCCTTACGTTGGCTTTTGTTTGTCCACTTTAACGTTTTTCACTTTAGAAAAAAAAATTTAATTTGATTTTTAAAGTATATATTGAAAAAAAGATATTTTTTTTAGATTCGTCTTAGTGCAAATAATTTTAATATATAATTTTTACAATTGTTTATGATGCATACTTAATGATATTGAGACTCAAAATTTTCTTTAAAATACATGTAAAAAGTATAGTGCGCAAAATAAACAGAGAGAATATATTTGAATAAAGGGAAATTCTATATGGTAGCATCTAGTTTTCATAAAACGCCAATAGTAGCACTTTTGTAAGATTTTTCCACATGGTAGCATAGTTTATGCACTATCTAACTGCCATAGCATTTTCCGTTAAATTCTTGTTAATTCTTGTTTAATTCATCAATTTTAAAGATTTTTTTACATGATAGCATCCGGTTTATGCTCTTAAGTGTTTAATTTTTAATTTTAACTTTTAATTCACCGTTTAATTTATCCATACCCTTAAATGTTGTAATATTTGAATTAGGGTTAATTTTTACGTAATGTCATATATGAAAGCGGATACAATTTAAGACGACGCGATTATAAAAACATACTACATAGAGATAATACCCATTAAAAGTGCTCAACTAGTTATAGTACTAAATAACATTGCTATGGGATTTTATTTCTTTCCTCCACCAACAGAAGTGGGGAATTAGGTCTTGACTTTTTTTTCTCCAATAAGTACAGTGATTATTGAATTTAATAAATCAAATAATAATAATTTACTATGTAAGTAGTATTCAAGAGAAATAAAAGCAACTCCATTATAAATGCTTATCGGAAGTCAGAAGTGGGCATGTGTGTTTATATTAGACCAATAAGTCCATTAATTCGTTCTTTTTCTTAAAACTTTTAAAATAATTTTTTGTTTTATAATAGTATGCTCTACCAAAGAATATTATTTTTTTTAAATTCTTATTAATTTATAGTTTTTCATACTAGAAAAAATATTTATGCGCTATCTTGCATCAACAAGACAATAATAAAATGTTGAAAGATTAATAACTTCTTTATAATTTAGTAGACAATTCCACATAATATTATAATTTGGTTACTTTAGAACACAACTTAATATGATGTATGTATAGTCAACTCTTTTCTCATATATATATATATATATATATATAGGCAGTGCATGTGTATATTCTATATACAAAACTACAAGATTATATATATATATATATATATATATATATATATATATATATATATATATATATATATATATATATATATATATATATATATATATATATATAATATTTTGCATGAAAAATAAAAATATGTAGGATGCATTTTACAATGGACTATATTCATAGAGCAATTTATGGTAAATTATTGTACCTATGTGTATATTTATATCTTATGATCATGGTCGTGTTTTCGTTTCCTTGTTCTTTCAAGGATCGTCATTAATTTTTTGTGAATTATAATCTCATTTAAAAGTTTGAATTGACAATTATAGTTATAAGATATACTCTTATAAGTTATGTACAAATCTAGAATTTAGAGTTTTATAGGGTACCAATAAATAAATAAAATTTCGACAGAATTTCATTAATAAAATGAACAACTAAAATATATTTTTTACAAGATACCTAAAAATCTTGTAATTTTGCTAAATCCTGAAAGTTCTTCAAGTATCCCACTAACTAAAAAAAATTTAAGATTCAATGCTCTAAGCTTTCTTAATTTACCAAATTCCTTAGGAATTGAACCCCCAAACTTGTTTGATGAGAAATCAAGAAACTCAAGCTCAGATAAATTACTAAAAATAGTAGGAATTGGTCCAAAAAAATAGTTACTTGAAAGGTCTAACTGTTTTAATGTTTTAAGCTCAGAAATTAGAGTAATATTTTCTCTAAGCCGTCTGCTAGAAAGATCTAGAACTTCAACAGTTTGGTTTGCACTACAGTGTATACCTTTCCAGTAACAATAATCTGAGTTGTTAATAACCCATCCAGGAACACCAATTTCTTCATTTATGGCAAATATTATGGTTTGATCATGTAATTCAGAGTTTACTAGTTGAACACTTATAACAAACTCAAAAATTAAGATATATAAACACATTTTTAAAAATTTACCAATTAAGTTGTCTCTTTAACTTGTATATATATTGTTCTAGATCTTTTTTATAGTTACTGTTCCAAAATTAGATGGAAGAATGCGGGCATCATGGGGATTTTCATTAAGGAAAAACATAAATATCAAAAGGAAAAAAAAAATCCAGAAAACAGTGTTTATTTTTGATATCTAGAGAAACCCATTACAGAAAAACTGAAATTGAATTAGACTGAAAAATGCGAGTATGGAAACAAAAACCCAGAAATGAAAACATAATTTCAAGAAAAGGTTAAAATTTTCATAAACCCAAATGAAGTTTTAGTTTTTAAGAAACCCATTAGAGTATGAACAACATTACATCCTGTGGCAGACGACTCATTGCTTGCGGCAAGGGCTGGGATAGGCGGTGGCAGACAGCAATGGCAGTGGCTGGGTAGCGGTGACATGACTGTGGTGGCAGTTTTAGGTTTTTGTTTCTTAGGCTTTTATCTTCTAGAGAGAAGGGTGAATAGTCATTGAGAGAAAGAAATGTCGTGTGTTTGCTTCTCCCCTTGAATTTCTATTTTTTCTTTTAAAAATTTTTAAAATTTCCCCCGGAGCACGTGCCCAGGGTGCCCAGGGTTCCCATGAATAGATCCGCCCATGGTTATGTATATACATACACTATCACACCCTCTTACACGTATTCTCTTTATATTGAAAGTATGGATTTAATAGAAATCCTCTAAACATCTGAAGCTAAATATTTCACGTGATCAAACAAGAGGCCGCTAAGATTAAAAACTTTTTGACTCTAATTCTATATATATTAATAAGTCTATTCAATCAAAAATATAAGCGAATGGTAATAGCCCCAACGTAAATTATATTCAACACTTTTAGTTGTCTTAATGGAAGCTATGGGGTAAATCAACAAGTCATTGGGTAGCCATAATTGCTGAGATGAGGAATGAGGGGAAATGTGTTTTTCAAACTCAAAATCTCAAAAACACTTTGATTTAAAAATATAGCAAAATAAATTTTATTCTCAAAGAAAGTAAAACTCAAATTGATCTTAAAACATTTCCTGGGAAAAAAAAAGGAACATTCAAATGCAAAAATCTTATAAGAAGTTTTATCTTGAGGCACCATGACATTCTAATTATAATTAAATGAATAATCGGTGTAAATATATACTTCTACAAGATTATTCTTACTCTTTGATAAGGAAAAGAATTAAGACAAGAATCTCATATAGGGTTTTAATTAAGAAATTGTTACTTTTAAACGCATTAGTAAGTTTTTTTATTTTTATTTAATTAATTACAATTAATTAATTACTTTATAAAAAGGATTTTTTTTTTTTGCTTTACATAAAGTAGATAGTTAAATTTGAGATTACTATTTAAATACTACTCTATAGATTCAACTTTGTCAATTATTTTGATGGGGCCAAAGATTTATAATTCTTTGATTTTTGATTATATTGAACTAAAGTAAAATGACTATTTAATCATATGTACTTTTTATCTAATTTATATGAATTTGCACATGATGTTTGCTACCAAAAATTTATCGAAACAATCTCTTTATAGGTTCACTCGTTAAAAAGTGGTCATTCAAAATGCATAAAACTTATATAAATTTGTTAAGATCAATATATCTTCATTAATAGTGTCAAAATTATTACACCTTAAATGAAAATAAAAGAATGTAACAAATCTTTGCATATGGTTTATGGAAATAAGCAGGAATCCAAAGAAAAATATAGTAGGCCACTTGATTTGATCATACAATTGTATATATATACTTGAAGATGTTTCATGATTATTCCCTTGAGACTTGAGGGAAACACTATAGTGATCTGTTTTTTGCCTGTAAAGATTCTAATTATAGACTCCACTCTACTCTATATCTTTGATTAATTACTTAATCTAGCTATTATTTTAATCATTTTATCATAGAAATTTAGGACTAATATATACAAGATAATTAATTTGAACATACATAAATAATAATCTGTAGATGTTAATTTGTTCAATTAGCTTATAAAAATCCATAATAATTATATTCAAGACGAAAGATTGATTCGTATTTACGTTTCGCCTATATAAACTCATATAACTCTACTAAACAAAAATACATATTAAAGTAACATGAAAATATTTAAAATTTAAAACGTCCTACACATATACAAATATATATATACAATATAACATGTTACCTCTTGTAGTTATCAAAACAAACCATGGTCAATTTGACCAAGTCAGAAAAATGAAAGGGGAAGTTTAGCATCAAATCTAGAGATTGGGATGATGATATATTAAATAGGCATAGAATTTTTGGGTGCAACCATTTTTTTTTTTTTTTTGAATATGCATAAATCATAATGCATTGCATGAGATGTAGCATGTTATCAGGATTGTCACATGACTTTTTCTGAACTTATGCTTCAGATTACAATTATAAAAGAGTGCACTCTCTTTTATTATATACTTAGCATCTACTTCTATTATTTTGGCTTTTGCAATAAAGCTAACATACAAGGAAACATCTTCAAGTATAAGTTGTGGATTTACATGAAGTATGTAATCCAATATGTCTTTTGTTAAATCATTGACATCATCGGTCACTATCAACGGTGAATTCAAAATATTAATATAAAATAAATTATATATTTTTATTTAATTTTTTTGTATATTAAATTAATTTGATTGTAATTTTTTTATGTTATTTTATGTATATAAATAGGCAACTACCCCATGTATATATTGGTGTACAAGGAGCGATAAATTTGCCAAAAATCATCCCTAAAGTTGGAAACGAACAGTTTAATAAAAAAAGTTACTCATGGTATTGGAAAGCTAACATAAGATTGATAATAGGGTCTTGTCTTAATCAATATAAGTATTGTTATTTCATGCAAATTCTTAGATCATTTTAATTATCACCCAAACTAATCATTTTCGATCTAAGTCTATTATGTAATAAAATTAAATTACATTAAAACATGAAAGTTTAGCATAAATAATTGACTTTAGTAGTGATTAGAATGGTATTTAAATTTTAGTGTCCTTTCAATATTATTGTGTTTCTTTTTTTTTTTTTATTTTAATGTAACATCAAATGTGTCCTATAATGAATAAAAAATAAAATCAAATTTATCGGAAAAATGATTAATTTGGAAGTTAACATCTAAAAAGTAAAAACTATTTTTTTATTATTTTGTATTATTAAATTTTTGTTTCAAAAATCGACAACGTACCGATTCAAATATTTATGTTAGTCTATTGTAGGAACATGCATGAATGTGTTTTTGACTTGTTAAATTTCCTTCTTTTCTGACAATCCAATGTTACACATGGAAATTGTAAATTTCATCAAGTGTACCTACTAATTGTACGCTTTATTGTTAATAAATGATTTATATTATACTTTAAGCTGCTTGTAGAAGAGATAATTAAAATATAAATGGATACTTAATAAAAATGCTATTTAAATATTTTTGAACATCTCCATATCTCCCCTTTTAATGTAATCGTTTTTTTTATCGAAATAAATAAAAGAAAATAATTTGTTATTTATGTTTTTCATTAAAATATAACTTATAAATAGAATTGTTTTCTACACAAACATGTTGTAATTTATGGTGGGATCCCCAAATTCTAAAAAATGATGGGGTTTAATGAGGCAAAAGTATATTGCCATGCGAAATAAATGCAAAAAAAAAAAAATAGACGGATAATAACATAGATCACATATAGAAATTTACTGTAATTTACTAATAAAGTGTTAACTATATTTATCAGAGCAGAAGAAAAATAATAGTAGAAAATAATTAGCTTAAAAGAGGTTCAGACTAATATCAAGTCCAAAATTAGAAATAGTAAATAAAACTCTTAAGTTGGTACAAAATAACATCAAAGAATAAGAAAAATATAAAAGAGGTAATTTAGATACTTGATGTGTCATGAAATAGAAATGAGCGTTTTAAGCTTAAAGTTGGTATATTAAAAAAATTAAGGATTTGGGCGCAAATTTCACACATGCGGCCTTATATAATTTACACTTTTTTTTCTTTCCAAAAACGAAAAATCATACAAGGAACTAATTATATTGACTCATTTTATTAAAACGGTCTCATTTAATATTTACTAAAATATTTATTTCAAATCAACAGCTACTCTTATATGTACAAGACCGTCTCACAATGAGATAAATGCATATAATTAGCTCATTTATCTAACTGATCACCTCAAAATTATAAGTGATCAATTTAATAAACTAAATATATATAAATCAGTATATTTTTACCCATACAAGAATTTATCTAAAACCATAAAAAAGCAGGTATTTGGGCCAGGAAGGTGTACGTGGCTGTGTCGGCAGATATTTAATTGGGCCGTATCCAACATCGGTCATGTCAAATTAGCCAACTTTGGAATAGAGAGAGCAAGTAGGTACCTGTCGTAATCGCCAAACTTTAGGCTAATACTCTTATAAGTTTAACCGACCGGAGTGAGGGTAAATTTATAGTAATATCCAAATTATATCATCATCATTAAAGATTAAAAAAAATACATTAAAAATTTATGTGTATTTTAATCCCACATTGATCTAATCTATTGAAGTTGATTGAAGGAAACTTTTATATCAACCAATTCATTAGCATCTTCTAATATTTTTGGAGGTGACACAATAATAATTGATATATAAGTAGAGGTTAATTAGTATTTTTGGCTTCTATATTATTTTACTATTTGTAATCAGCTTACTTTTTTATGATTTTTTTAGTCAATACCCTTAAAGAATGGGGCCATAACGCCCAAATTCATAAATTATTTGCTTGAAAATTTGAAATACTTAAAGAAAAAAAAAATTAATTAAATAAATTAAGTTTTAAACTTATTCCAAAAGTAAGCGTGAAATTCCGAAACCTGAGGTTTGGGGCTGTTCACAGTTACTAACTGCGAACAGGTCAAAAAAGACAAAATAATTGTTCGCACTTACTAACTGCGAACAGCTATTTCACCTGTTCGCAGTTATGTTCGCAGTTAGTAACTGCGAACAGCAACAGGACAAAATAGTTGTTCCCAGTTACTAAGTGGGAACAACTATTTTTTTCTTTTTTGACCTGTTTGTAGTTAGTAACTGCGAACATACCCAAACCTCAGGTTTGGAAATTTCACGCTTATTTTTGGAATAAGTTTAAAACTTAGTTTATTTAATTAATTTTTTTTTTTTTTTTGCTTAATTATTTCAAAAATTCTTATTTGCTTTAGCTACACAACACTAGACCTCTTTCACTCTTTGCCAATATGATTGAGCATCTAAGGGACAACTTTCATCCTTTAATGTTCTTAGAAGCAAGTTGGGAAGTTTGTAGTTAGGTCATTGAAAGTGAAATTACCCCCAAGAAGTGCTAATAATGTTGGCAATTAAACAAGGAAATACAAGCAAATTGTACAAAAAGGGGGTTCTCAATCCTATGCAAGTTTACATGAAAATGAAAATGGCAAAAACGTATCAACAAAGGCAATGTAATTGGGCAACCAATTGTGTTAAGAAATTGCTTTGAGGAAATTGTATAATGTGATCATTGATCATGTGAAGAGGATGGCTTGTTACTTCAAATTTGTTTGGTATACCAACCTCTACTTTACATAGAAAAAGTGTGTACAAGTATAATTAAGCATGTTAAGAATGATCTATATTTTTCTTTAATTCAATTTCTTCTTTGGAGTAGGTTATATAAGTAATAGAATTTAGCTACAAGATTAACTTAAAAATAAATTTAATCGCTCATAATATAAAGAGAACTTATTTTCATATTAAGGTTAGATAAAATTAATCTTTTATTTAAATAACTAACATTTGAAAAAGCATTTTATTTCGATTTTCCCTTGTAATAATCTAGTTAACTTAGTTTTTCAACATAATGTATTGAGTTATTGATAATAGTTTGTATCAATAGCATTTTAAAATATTTTATAAAGAATCGCAAATAGTATAGATTATTTGTACAACTTACAAAATATCAAAATTTTACTAATAATCTAGTAGAGATTGAGTGTTGACCTCATTTTGATGATTATATTTAATTTTAATTTGAATTGAACGAAAGTTTTTCGATTCAATATTACTATATTAATACAATTTTAATTGCCTCTCAGTTCCTTTAAATTTATCATATACAATTTAAGTATGTGAGACTTTTTAAAATTATTTATTGTTAAAAAAAAAGGGACTAGTAGCTTTCTTCAAGTTAAAAGATGGGAAGCCAAATCCTAGAGTCATAATTCATGAATAACTTAGCACAACAACACAATGTGAGTTGAAGTAGTATTTCATTCATCTGGGCCATACTCAAACAGTTAAAGCAAGATGGTGTTATCATTAGTGTAGACAACAAGAAGAAGGGAATTCCAAGCAAGTTGAAGTTTGGTGTTGGTTCAAACATGATTAAATCAAACATAGTGCACAATCCTATCTAAATTCACTAAGTCTAATTGTGAGACGATTTTAATTAGGTCAGCTCAAACTACATAAGAAATAAAGGTAAAATTAAAAATATGAAATAGTTTCCTATAAGTGGGAGTTCAAAATTTATTTTTTTCTTACTAATAAGTTATATGTATGGACCCGTTTTATGATGAGACATTCTCATACAAGATGGTCTGATTTCTCAAGTAGAGTCGAGTCCAACCTTCAATAAGGAGAAAATTTGAATAAAGTAAGATTATTTAACAACTTAACTCCAAAAATAAGCTTCGTGAAAACTTAATTCCCAAAATAAACGTCTGTACATCCAAACCTATCTTTGGAGTAAATTGCTGTTACTAACAGCGAAAGACAAAAAAAATTAATAAAATAAAAGCCATAAGCGACTTAGGGAGTTGACCGGTCAACTCCTTAAGTCACTGTTAATAACAGCGACTTTAAGGTTAACTAGTCAACTCCTTAAGTCACTGTTAATAATAACGACTTTAAGGTTAACTAGTCAACTCCTTAATCTCGTAGGTTGGAATGAGGAAGTAACTGAGAATTGGAAACTTAAAACGCATTAAGTCGCTGCTACTAACAGCGACTTAAAAAATTTTAAGTCGCTGCTACTAACAGCGACTTAAAAAATTTTAAGTCGCTGTTAGTAGCAGCGACTTACTCCAAGACTAGGTTGGAATGTACGGACGCTTATTTTGAAAATTAAATTTTCATGAAGCTTATTTTTGGAATTAAGTTGTTAAAACATCTTATTTTATTCAAATTTTCCAATAAGGAAACCATCCTTTAAATTGTGTAGTAAATAACGAAAGATTGAAAAAAATAAGATAAATAAACAATTTAATTCCGAATATAAGATTCGGGAAAACTTATGTCCCAAAATAAGCTTCCGTACATCCAAGCCTAGCCTCGGGTAAGTCGCTGTTAGTAACAGCGAATGAGGAGAAAAAAAAAAATTAAAAGGCCCTAAGTCGCTGTTAGTAACAGCGACTTATAAAAAAAAAATATATAAATATATTTTTTTTTAAATTTTAATAGTATTGAACTTGAAGTAGCTGTATTTTTTTGTTTTTGGAGCAGCTTGTTTTTTAACCTTCAAACAATTATTTAATAGCAGATGAACTAACTATATAAACTTGTTATTTTTTGATTAATCTTCCGATGTGGGATTGTTTTCTGGAACACATCAAAATAAATGAAACCAAAAATTAGCTCACGAATAGAGCACCGATGCGGGACTAAGTTATTGAAGAGGAAGACATCCACCATTGAAGAAGACCACTGTTTTCCTAAATAGATTCATTTGGTTCATTACAATTGTCGTTTTGATTGTTATGATTATGATTGTTAAGAACAGATATTATTAACATGGAACTCAGAAAAAAATATATTATACAATTTCCTTGCAAACACCACTACTTTCTAACTTTTTTTCCTGCATCCCTGCTTCCAGATGGAACTTAGAGACTACAATCCGCTACAGCATAGTGGAGGTTTCCACCAGAAGCTCAGCCAGCTAGTTGAAGAGAGCTTACAACCAGGGTAAATTTTTTAATCGTCATGTATCTATCTAGCATCTCGTCAGGTTGGCATCATGCCATATAAGCTTGTAGCACCCATGATAATAGAGTTAGGTAAGAAGAAATGTGCTCTGGCCTCTGTGAAAGTTTGTTCTGCTATTTTAATGTTTAATGTCACATCTTCATGCTTACTAAATTCTTCATACAGCAGCATCCGCATCAACAGTAACTCTATCTGTTGAATTTGTGGTGTTGTTTTAATTATTTTGGGTACATTTTACACTAAACCTGATCCAGCTCAAGTGGAGTGCATATTCTATGTTTGCATCTTGCATGCATAATCTCAACCCTCAATAGTACAATCAGATTAGTCATTGATTTACAAATGGTTGGTTAATTTCAGCAATGCATGACACTCCTAATTGCTAAGAGCGTATATAATCAATTTGAAAACGTTTTAGATTTTATATTTTGAAAAAAAGAGGATTCTCTTTCTAAAGCTTCCTCATATGAAGCTAGTTTAGCCTTTATATTCCCTTACGAGGTTCCAGAACTCCCAGTACGAGGTTCCTTCTCCTATGGAATGGTTCATTGAGCATCCGATGAAAAATCCATCTAGGAGTTCTGTTGCTTGAACTGTCAACAAAGGGCTGGTGTGACTGTCATGGTTCACAGCTCTGTCGTGATCAAACAATGATTGGACTACGACAGGAACATCGAGGGGTGAAAGTATGTCGGATACTGTCATGGGTAGTGCAGCATGGATGAAACGCGCACCAGGGCCTTTGTTGCAGTCGACAAAGATGAGACTTTCATGCCAGGTTGTGAAGATGCTGTGTCAACAATGGTTAATGCATAACAAACCACCAACTGTGTCAACAATGGACAATCAGACAGATTATTGAAAAATGCTTCACCGAGTTGTCCTCTTCAATAACTTAGTCCCACATCGGTGCTCTATTCGTGAGCTAATTTTTGGTTTCATTTATTTTGATGTGTTCCAGAAAACAATCCCACATCGGAAGATTAATCAAATAATAACAAGTTTATATAGTTAATTCATCTGCTATCAAATAATTGTTTGAAGGTTAAAAACAAGCTGCTCCAAAAATAAAAAAATACAACTACTTCAAGTTCAGTACTATTAAAATTTAAAAAAAAAAAATATTTTTTTTTTAAGTCGCTGTTAGTAACAGCGACTTAAGGGGTTGACTGGTCAACTCCTTAAGTCGCTGTTACTAACAGCGACTTAGGGCCTTTTAATTTTTTGTTTTCTCCTCATTCGCTGTTACTAACAGCGACTTACCCGAGGCTAGGCTTGGATGTACGGAAGCTTATTTTGGGACATAAGTTTTCCCGAATCTTATATTTTGAATTAAATTGTTTATTTATCTTATTTTTTTCAATCTTTCGTAAATAACCGCCCATCAAGCCCAATCTTGACAAAATAGGAAGATTGAAATAAATAAGATTAATTAGCATTTTAATTCCAAGTATAAGATTGGGATAAACTTATGTCCCAAAATAAGCTTCCGTACGTCCAAGCCTAGCTTCGGGTAAGTCGCTGTTAGTAACAGCGACTTAAGGGAAAAAAAAAAAATAAATAAAAAGTTGTAAGTCGCTGTTAGTAACAGCGACTTATAGCTTTATTTTTAATTTTTTTTTAAATTTAAAAACTAAACTAGCCGTTGTTAATTAGAAAAATAGCCGTTAGAATGTGAAAATAGCCGTTGTAATGTTGTTGTATAAATAGGTCCATCATTTCTTATACTTCATTTTATCCATTCTAGATCATTCTTATTCTTTTCCATCAATTGTTAAAGTTAACATAAGGTATTTTGTTAGTTTTATTATTGTAAATGTAAACATTATTTTTGAAAGTTCACTAACGTTAATATATTATATGTATTATGTAGATGTCAAAGGAGCATTGTATTGAAGAGCTTTGTGATTGTGGTTATGAAGTTGAGATTAATAATGATTGGAGCGACTTCGATCCAGGGCGTGAATTTGTTGCTTGCCCTTTCTACTTGGCTGACGGATTAGGATGCACATACTTTCGCTGGATTGCTCCGGAGGGTACAAAATGGCAGAGAGACTTAATAATAAGGCTTGAGAAGGAAAAACAAGAGCTTAAAGATGAGGTATTTAATCTAAAGAGACAAATGGATGATATGGCACATAGGAAAGAAGAGACTGAAAGAATTATGAAAAAGTTAACTAAGCCTTCTTAGTTAGCGACGGTAGTTTAACTTAATGCATGAAGTATGTAATTGGATTTGGATTTGTTGAACTTGCTTGAAATTGTGTTGAATGTTGAATAGCAACATCCTTATTTGAATATGATTGTATGTTTTTGATTAAATTTATGCTGCATTGTTCGCGGAATGATTCATCGCCCAAAAGTTTTAGTAGTTAACATCAATTCACTCATAATAAACGTGTGATACTACGGTAAAAATATATACATGTACATATATTTACAATTTACACACAAAAGACCAACAGTTACAAATGAGTATGTACAAATGTTCAATAATTACAAAACTATTGTAATGCTAATCCTCCTCCTGTACCCTGTCTAATTGTGACGGTTTACGACGCCTTCTACGATAGTAAGATGCAGTCGCATGACGCTCGGGTAGGGGAGGGGATTGATAGTTTGATGATGTGGCACCCTGTGAGGACCCGACACAGTAGTCCGGACACGTTAAGTCAACCTCCTCAAGATGAACGTCGGGTTGATGAGCAGATGACTCGTACGCGTACGTAGTGGTGTGGGGCGCAGTTACTTCCGGAATGAAGTGTTGAAACTGCGTGCCTTGGAGTATGCCTTGGGCAATCTCCCGTACGGGCTCCTCTTGGGAGGAGCCGATGACTGATGCAATGCCCTGTGCCTGCAGTAAGACTTAATTATTAATGAAATGTTTAAAGTGTAAGTTGTAAGGATAATAATTAAATTTGAAGAATACTTACAAAGTGTGTCATCGTCGGTGCTGCAGGATTGTACTGGGATGCCGCCAAGATACCTCGTGGTGTCATCCATCGGCGAGTAATGGAGAGGAACCACGGCATGTAATCCGCCGTAGTAGGTGCGCCTGCAGCCTCGATCGGCGCACCTTGGGCAAGCAGATCTAGCCTGTGCTCCCAACGAGCGACATGCCGCCAGTTCACCTCTATCCAGTTCTTGGGATCCCGACCCTTGCGAGAGTGGTGGAGCTCCGCTTCTGTGTCGCATGGAGGCGGGATGCCCTGTACCATCCCAAATTGGCGCAGTACGCGCTCAGGGAGATGCACTTCGACCATGTCGAAGCAGATCAGAGGTACAAATGCTCTCCACGCCCCTGACAATATGCCCGAGTGCTGAGGCAATGCAGCGTATGCCTCAGCGGGGTAAGGGTCCCATAGAAACTAAACGTGAAAATTCGATTAATAAATTACTCAATTTGATACTTATAAAACAAGTTGTGGTGAAGTTGTTACCTGGTCAGCACGTAATAGATCGAGCTGATCGCGGTAGAACCCCACGCCCGATCCAGTGTGGGTCCTTGATCGTCTTTCAAAGGACCACCGCGATCCATATGGCACATGCGGGGGAGGAAGCAGTGGTGGCGCAAATGCACCACGACCCACACTCCTCATCGGTTGACCAATGAGAACATGCTCCCATGCCCAAAGCTAAGAATTACCTGTACATCCCATAGCACACTGCTCCTGTGACTCGCCTGCATCGTAAGGACACTAGGGTCCAGAGGGCCTGGAGCTGCTGGATCCATCTCTCCTGCAATTAAATAATAAGTAAGCCTTATGTAATCTACAATTAATTAAGAAGTACTGAAAATGTGTATTTGTTTGTTATATAATCCTGACTTTATATACTCAAATATATATACTATTTACCTTGACGTGCAAGTTCTAGTATTATGACCGTCAATACCACACCGTCGACAAGTGTTGCGTGTTCGCGATCCTTCGTCCATCTCGTTCGCGATCCTCCTGGACTTAGGTCTTCCTAAACCACGAATGTGATTTGGATCGTGTAACACCTCAACACCGGTGTATTGAGGCCATGCCCTCTTATCAATTAACGGCAAGAATATGCATTCATACGTGTTAACATAGCTCTGGGTCTTGTAGCAGGAGTCCACAAATCGCTCATAGGATAAGTGTCGTTTAATGCATACGGCAAGAACATGAGAACAAGGTAAGTGAAATATGGACGGTTTGTTACAAGTGCATTTCATCTCGCTCATATCCACACTTTGTATTTTACCACCCTTAGCCGATCCTCTATTACCACGCCCAGTCTTAACTTGGAAAAGGCCTCGTCTGTAGTCAAATGCGATGATCTCATGGTAGTTTGCCTTCTCGGTGTTACGGGTGATAATTCTAGTGGCGTGTGAAGTGTACATGTTTCCCCCAATTAACCACGCGTTTGCATTCTTGCGTCTTTTTACAAAATAATCATTAACACGATAGAAGGTAAACTCCACAAGAGTGGTTATCGGCAAGAAACGCACACCCTTCATCACGTTATTGAATACTTCGGCCAAGTTCGTATTAGTAACACCGTACCTATACCCTCCATCGTGACATATTGACCATTTAGACATATCACCAACTTCATCAATCCAAAAAAGTGCTTCACGATTAACAACACCAATGGCCTTCAATCCCTCGACGACTTTATTGGGTTGTCTTTGCTCTGCAGTCCTACCAAACATTTTCTTCAACTTCACATTACCCATTTGACGATTGAAGTTGCTTAACAAATGCCTCAAGCAAAACCTATGATGGGCGTTTGGAGGTTGCCATTCCGGCTCCTCCATAGTTGCTAGAATGCCCGCATGCCTATCGGAAATAACGCATAACCCTGGACTATGCATCACATGCTTACGAACACAGCCCATAAACCAAGACCACGCGGCTATGCATTCTTTTTCGACCAAAGCAAAGGCAAGCGGGAATATTCCCTTGTTCCCATCTTGGGCAATCGCAGTCAACAACGTATGGCGATACTTACCATACAAATGTGTTCCGTCAATGGCAATAACGGGTTTGCAATACTTAAATCCCTCAATACTAGGTTGGAAAGCCCAAAACACGCGTTGAAAAGTTCTAATACTAGGACGGACATACACACCGACATCATTATCTTCCTTAAAGAACCACTCAACTACGGTACCGGGGTTTGAAATTTGCAGTGCCTTCAGGAAGCGTGGAACAAGAGGATAAGAATCTTCCCACGTACCATAGATGGAGAGAAGGGCTTGCTGTTTAGCACACCAAGCCCGCTTATAGGTCACTTCCACACCGAATTGGTCTTTGACCATTTGCCGGACAATAGAAACCTTAATTGATGGGTCTTGAGCAACACAATTTCTAATACGATTGTTAATCACGGAAGATGTCAAATGAATGTGCCCAGCTGACACGTTTTCAGTACTTAAAATACAACCCCCGTGCTTCCCTTTATAAGTAATTATCTCCCATGACGGTGAATAGGAGGTCTTCCTAGCCCTAAGCCTCCAACCACACCCTCTCTTACACTTCAACGTGAGCACGGTTTGATTTGAAGTCTCAGTTCTGTACTCAACGTTCCTACGAATATGATACAATCTAACAGCGTCTAACAAGGCATCCTTGTTGTCAAACATCATACCCTTTTGAAACTCTCCTTCGTCGGTGTAGGTTGTATCACAATCCCAAGACCTCCAAGAGTTGTCCTCAATGTGTTCATCTAGAGGGGGAACCAGTGCGTAGGGTGTAGGGGCAACGATTGTTGGAATGTTTCCTAAAGTCATGTCATTAGCTAGAGCCTCCTCGTCAATACCCACATCATCCTCAGAAGGAGCTTCAACGAGTTCATTACTCTCACTATTAACATCATCCCAAGGCTCATTTGTATCTTGTAAGTTAAAAGTAACATCATTTGACACTTGAAATTGAACTTGATTGGGTTCATTACAAGGATAAGAGGAAGATGGCATAAAGGGATTTTGGGTTTCTTGGGTAGGGAAGGGCGTATGAGAAGGAGCAGAAGGAGTTATATTCATAAATGCATTTGTTTCCACTACGTTCACATCTTCGTTCCCTAGGGGTACCTCTTCTACATATAACTCTAAAGAAGGACTAAGGGTAGACCTTGAATACTCCCACATTGCATCTATAGCCTCCTCATCCTCAACCGGAAAAGCTAACAAATCTCCACTCAGATTGTATTTAAAACTTAAATTAACAGTACTTCTTGTAGTGTCAATGCCAATCCTAGAGCATATAAAATGTTTAAATTCATTCAAATCCATGTATGAGTTGCATGCAAACAGTTTACGTTTTCCCCCAACATACTTAACATTATTACTAGTTGATCGAATTGAACCATTCCAAAAGCATACAACGGTGACACGAAATGAAGCCATTTCTACAACAACACATAAAAAATCAACATCACCATCAACTTCATAAATATATGACCACTATACATTTTACATTCAACTAATAATTCTGAAACAAACTTTTAAAAGTGAGGATCAATGTAAATAACAACTACATTTGACATAATCGTAGAGCTCAAGTGTAAATGCCCAGTACACATGAAATACATTTTAAATTCACCACCAAATGAAAAAATTTATAATAAAAACGAACCTCAATTAGCTGTAGATCAAGAAGAATTACGTAATTGGAAGCTTGTCAACCTACATTAATGTGAAAATTGATTAAAACACAACAAACCCTAATTTTTCGAATATTGAAAAAAAAACCAAAAAAAATTACCTTAGATCGATCTAAGAAGACTACAGCACTAATTACTAGTACAAACTTGAAACTTGATGACCTTAGTTGAAGGAATGAAGATCCTTACAAGGTTGGAATGAAGAAGGAGAAAGTAGAGAATTTCGGGAGAAAAGTATATCGCGAAATGAAGTGAGGAAGAAGAAGGATTCTGGAAAAATATAAAGCTATAAGTCGCTGTTACTAACAGCGACTTACAACTTTTTATTTTATTTATTTTTTTTCCTTAAGTCGCTGTTACTAACAGCGACTTACCCGAGGCTAGGCTTGGACGTACGAAAGCTTATTTTGGGACATAAGTTTATCCCAATCTTATACTTGGAATTAAAATGTTAATTAATCTTATTTATTTCAATCTTTCGACAAAATAAGCCCAAAGGTATTCTGGGCTTTTTTGGGATAAAAAAAGCACCAAAGAAGAAATACGAAAATTTGAATAAAATAAGATTATTTAACAACTTAATTCCAAAAATAAGCTTTGTGAAAACTTATTTTCCAAAATAAGCGTCTGTACATCCAAGCCTAGCCTCGGGAACTTTCACTGTTACTAACAGCGACTTTTAAATTAAAAAAATTTTTTTTTTTTTAAGTCGCTGTTAGTAACAACAACTTAATGCGTTTTAAGTTTTCAGCTCTCAGTTACTTCCTTATTCTAGCCGACAAGATTAAGGAGTTACCAGTTAACCTTAAAGTCGCTGTTAGTAACAGCGACTTTGTCCTTTTAATTTTTTTTTTTCATCTTTCGCTGTTAGTAACAGCGACTTAACCCGAGGCTAGGCTTGGATGTATGGACGCTTATTTTGAAAAATAAGTTTTCACGGAGCTTATTTTTGGAATTAAGTTGTTAAATGATCTTATTTTATTCAAATTTTCGAAGAAATACACTAGTGGTTTTTTAAAAGTTATATGGAAGGCCAAAAGAAGTGGAGGTTAAATGAAAATTAAGCTTATAATCTTACTTGGAAAATCCAGTACTTGCTATAATTAGTTATGATTCGATTCTCTTCACTATATTTATTTGTTACGTATTTTTTTCTTTGAACTAACCGATCCAACATAATATTTAAGAAAATACAATAGTGATATATTAAAAGAAATCTAAACGTAGAAATATTTAATGTAAAATAAGTATTACTTGATCTTTATTTGTGTAATTTTTTATATAAAATAAATTGAATTAATTTTTATCGACTTAAAACTCTATATAACCTTCTTTTACAAGACAGACCGAAAAAATATAAACCCTAATAGTTCAAAGATATGAGCAAGCGACATTTGTACAAATGTTAGCAATATATACTATATATAGATACTCCTCCCATTTTAAAGTGTTGTTTAGCATTTTATTTTGGGTTATTTTTTTGTTGGTTACATTGAGAATCCTTCTTCATAGAGAAAGTTTTTCTAATTGATTGAAGAAATAAATAAAACAAATTCATTGGTTCATTAATTTGAAAAAGGATTGTAAAAATATTAAAAGTCTCTTAAATTGTTTACCCAAATACAAAATCAAAAATTAATAAAATTCAAACTAAAATTAATATCTAATTTTTAATTCCAATGGTAAAACATAAAGTAAAACACTTCATAACTACTGTTATTAATTAGGGGCAAAGACAAAGTTACTTTAGAGAAATAACTCTTGGAAATAATGAGCCACACTCGCCTTAAAAATTTTTTGCAGTAGTGTTAATATGGAAAATTTTAGCCCATTTTTATTTAAATCTTGACTTCACGACTTCTATTAAGAAAATTACAAATTACAAATAGTAATAATTATTACAAATTCTTATAGAGAAAATTACAAATTCTCAAGTTTTAAATGAATAATTATTGAGTTTTAAGTTATCTCAAAAAAAAAAAAAAAAAAAAAACTCACAAGTCACACTAATCAGTAATAAAAATCTAATATTATGTTATCATAAATCAATCTAAATAGCTTTAAAAAATAAGTAGTAAACGGAATCTTTCGGAATTTCAATATAATAACAATTGCTGATATTCGGAGAAAATGACAGTGTAAAAGAATCAAACAATCAATTATCTGAAGACTTATTCAGCAAGTATAAGCCCATTAAATCTTTAGTACTCCAATTTGTCAAAGAACTTAAGTCATCGAAGTCGTATACGAGGAATAAAATAATTGTTATCATTATTTAAAAATAATTGCACTATCATCTAATTCAATTATTAATCTTTTAGTAGTACCTTCTTTTATTTTTGTTTGATTTATCTTAATGTAAATTTTATTAATATTAATTTTTCATATTTTTTATTACAAGGTGGATCAAGTGGAGAGGACATGTGAGAATCAATCTCAAAACCTTTCTTTGAACGCAAATTCTTGTATGAGATGGTTTAACCGTGAAACGTGCTTCATACTTGAATTAAAATAACCCAATAATATAAACTCTTAGCATAATAGACCTTTTGTATGAACTCTTCTCACGGTGAGATAGTTTCATATAATAAGGTTTGTTCTTGAAAAGTGACACAACTTTTTTATAAATTTTTAACTAAACATAATTATAAATATTTAGAATTTAAATAATGTATTAACAATTGTGTAAAATCAAATAAGACATCTTATTAAAATAGGAGCGAATATGATTTTAAAATTCACTAATTTTCTATTGAGATCGTCTTTTAGAGAGACAACCTCATTTGGATCAATGCGTTTATATTTATTTGTTTTTTTAAACCACTTCCTATATATGGGAGTTTAGTTTTCTTTCTTTACTTATTATTCTTTACTAATGAATTGTTTGTATGGAATGACTCCCGATGAAATGATCTCTATGCAAGACCTGCGTATAAAGTCAATGTATGAAAAACGATGTGCTTATCCTCTTGTTTACAAAGCGACTAGCCTAGTAAATCCTTTATTTCCGGTAATAAGAATCCCCTACATACGAATAGAATTAATTGTGATAAATTATAATTTTATTTTATTTTTCATCAAATCAACAAAAAAAAATAAATAATAAAATAAAATGAAATTATAATTACATACCTATCAATCACTCATCAAATTATGTGAGATGGTAACATTTTTCTTTTTTAATTCTCCAATCGTTATTAGAGTATATAATAATTAATTGATTTTATTAGATATAATATTTAAATCCTTGGATTACTTGAAAGTTACAAAATCATTTTTTTAAATAATATTCGTCATTCATGACATTTCCTTTTGACCGCCAAGTAGGTCTAGGCATAGAAAATTAGTTGATTAATAATAAATAAATATGAATACATATAAACTCAATCATAGAAAAAAAAAATTAAACGTACAAAAATAAAATTTGACTTTGTTTATATTTTTTTTGATAAAAGACTCGTTAATTTCATATTAACTTTATTAATATTATAATAAATTTATATCATTAAATTGTACTTACATGATTTTTGAAAATTAATGAGTAAGAAGGCTGAACTTTTTGTCCATATTTTATTAACTTTGTTGATACAAGACTGAAGACCCTGACTTTTAATTATAAGGGAAGTCATATAAGTCTAAAATGTATGAAAAATTATACGTTTGTTAAGATTTATTATTCAATCATTAAAACAATTAATACACTAGTTTAATTAGTTCAATTTCACTTGATTAATAAAACAAATGCTTAAAATTATCAATATTAGCTTAGCGGTAGGGATTGTCATAAATTGGATTTAGATCAGGTACAACAAGATTTGAATTTAAACCCATTAATTTTTGGTAAATCAAGATCCACATTCCAATCTTTAAGGTCTGAAAATTTATAGAACTCGGACTCAAACCCGCCAAGACTAATGAGTTCAGAGTCCTAACTGAATTTAATTATTTATACTTAAAAGAATTTACATTTTATAGGTTTTATCAATATTAATAGGGATCTATAGGTTAGACAAAAGCATTAATCAAGTCTAAATAAATATATAATATGTTTAAAATGAACTAAAATTGATTTTGAGTTTAGTACTAAGTTAGGTCTTTTAAAAATTGGGAGCTCAATTGGATCCGAATTGAGGCTTGGGTCAAGTTTAGGTCCAAGACCCAAGTCTCAAATCTAAATACTTTTTTGTAGTTGAATACAACCCCGTTGTATCTAAAAAATTAGACGCATACCCTAAAATTAGAAAGAAAATTTCACTCCTAGTATCCTCATTTGGTACATCTTTTTTTAACGGTAATTTCTAATTAATAACCGTGATTTGTAAATCACTAAAAAAGATAAAAATAAAGTAAAATAAAATAAAATAATAATAATAATAAAATAAACAAATAAAAAAAAGATAAATTAAAATCACAAAAACCTTACTCTAACAGATAATACCATATAAGGATGATTTTTAATTCATAAATAACCGTTATCTACTAAGAATTTTTTTTAAAAGGATCCTCACTTGGTAGAGAATGATTTGCCTAAGTAGTGTTGAAAAATAAAAAAATTTCCAATTGGGGGTTCACCAAAATTTATTTCCCAAACTAGTGTTCATTAAGAAAAAAAATTAATTAAATCTATTTGATTGTGGTTTGAGAAGTTCCAAACCTCTTAATTCTCTTCCAAACAAAACTAAATCAAAATTAAATTAATTCCAAATCCAACATCAAGCCTATTTATTTTCTCAAATTCCTAAACTAAACATTTGTAAGACTGACGACAACCACCATCCACACCAACCGTCGGCTTCCCACCACAGGCGCCACCTATACCAATCACAGCAGTCTAAATTCACTGTTTTAATTGAGATTTTTTTTTCATTGTGCATTGGAGGTAATTTTCAGATGTTCATATCTATTTTTTTGTTGTTCTTTATTTAAATATAATGGTTGTCATTGTAAAATTAGAGATTTGTATATTCAATGAATTGTTTTTTACATTAAAAACTCACTTGATTTTTTATGATAGATCACAAGGATACGCTATCTTTGACAAATATCTTTATTGATTTTGATTTTTGGACTTGATTGAGATTTTTTGTTGTAGGTAGAAGTTTTTTTTGGATATTTCACTCTTTTTATAATACTTGTGGGAATTTTCTAATTTATTTAACGCATATATTTGCTTGACAAAATAGTTTTATACTCTTGCAGGTTTGGAATTACCAAACCAAAAAAATGTAGATTAGTAAAACTATTTTATTATATAAACACTATTTTGAAAATTAAGTTTTAAAGTACATTAAAGTTAAATTTTTTTTTATTTTTCAATCCCAATTAGGCAAATTATTCCTGGGTAGATGTAGAATTGTAGAAATTGATTGAGCTATAGATTAATGAGCGAAGTTTCAGGTTTCAGTAACATGCCGGCCAATTGGAAACAAGATTAATTAATTAGTTGTCAAAGCTAATTATAATATGTTTATATATGCTAATCGTCTGCCGTCTAAGCTTGGAATCAAATCCTTTGCCGATTGAAGACGTAACGTAACGTCCAGTAGATCGTTTTATTATGTGTAACACCCTCAAAATAGGTTGACTATTGAATACACCTTTAATAAAAAATATGAATCAAAATCTACTTATATGAGTGTTAGCGCCACATCTATTTTTAATAAAATAAATGTAAGACTTAACGACTAAGAAATAACTTAATAAATTTAAATCCTACAAAGGGTCTTACAACATAAGAAAAGATTGAAACGCAGTTTATGTCCATATAAAATTTAAACAATTTAAGGTAAAATTTAAACTGAAATACGACTCTAATAAAAACAATGTTTCTAGGTGATCCTCACTCCATGATTCCCACGCAATTAATAACCTGTAACATAAGAATGCAAGAAAAACAAGGGAAAAACTCCCAAAATCAGGAAATTAAGTAATTCCTACTTCATCCCATAAAACGATTAAGTTTCAAAATGATTTAAGAAAATAAAATATAATCAAATTGAAAATAATTTTAGAAAATAATATATAGCTGAGTTTAAAAAAAAACAATTTGTGAAAACAATATATATAATATCACATAAACCAATTTATTAATTTGATTTTTAATAATGACAAACACATAATTAATTTTTAATTTGAGGGAAACGCCAGTAGGCCGAGGCTTTACCCCTATACCTACTTCATTAAGAGGTCGTCCGCCTAAATAATTCAAGGCCAGCAGAGTAGTCTCAGGAACCCTAGTGTGCACACCCCTTCTACTTGGATCACAACAAATAGAAGGAAGACCAAACATCGTATCAGGTATCAGAAATAATAATATATGTCGGCAGCTATACTAACCAAACAGGACAACCTATTCATCACCCTTATACTTGGATCACAACAAATATAAGAGCTTCATTTCCCTCGTGTTACACTTTACGTGATTTAATATATTTTAATAATTGGTCGCGTGCACACAAACATATAATCAAACATACATTATACATTTTATTTTATGATCATAGGTTTTCCCAAGAAAACTATATCTCAAGAATATTCAATTGCAATATTAATATCATAATATTTTTCTCCCAAATTCAATCGCATTTAATATCTTTATTAAAATAATAATATAACTTTCATCAAAATAATAATATTATAAGTATTTCTCTTTCAAATTAAACCGTATCTAATTTCGTTATCAAAATAATAAAATAAATTTTATCAAAATAGTAATTATAAATTTATCTTTGACAAAAATAATAGTAGATATAATTTCAGAATATATAAAACATAATATCATACAAAATAATGTCATATAAAATCATGCATTCTATTTAAACACATTAATTATCACTTAGCACATAATATTAAGGAGATAGTCCTAATTAGATGGACATTAAGAATTACCTTTTCACGCGATCCTAGACAAACGTACGCTCCTAATAATCTTTGTCTACGAATTCACTGTGTACACGATAAAATAATATATCTCAAATTAATACCCCGATCAACCCAATCGAAATAAATAAATTAAAAGACTCTCGATCTATATTTTGTAATTTATTTAAAATGACAAATTTAAAATGTAGTTAAAATTTTAAAGATTAGTAATAATAGTTTTAAAAGAAAAGAACAAAGTTTAAATAATAAAAGGATTATAAAAAAAGAAAATATATATAAAGGTGCTTTAGAAAACTTAAGAAATTTGGTACTGATTATCAATACCCACGAAAAAAACAGGGGAAAAAAGAGAGCGGAGGAGAAAGGGAGAGAGAGAGAGAGAAAGAGGGAGAAGGAAGAAGGTGTCGGCCGGCGGTGGCTCCGGTGGCTGCTGTCGCATGCCAGTGGTATCTCGATGACCGCCATATCGCCAGAAAACTAAGGTCAGAAATATATATTTTTTTTTCCATTTTTCAAATAAAAGATGGGTGTTTTTCAATCAATAACATAAATTTTTTTGGGTTTTGAATAAAAAAATTTCTAACAAATAGATGAAATTCGTACCTTTAATATCAAAATCTTGCCTTTTCTTGATTAAATTTTAAGCAATTGGAAAATGGAGGAAGTAGTTTATAGGAGAAAAAGAAAGTGTGAGTAATAATGTCAATGAATTAAGGGTAATTGTAATTTATAGCGGGTAAATAAGGTTAGTTATAAGATTTAGAGGGAGAAGTGAAAAGTTATTTGTTAATGGGGAGTTATTTATTATTTTTTTTTTTAAATTTCTGAAATTTGCTTTTATAGATTTATTATTACTATTTTATTTATTTATTATTATTATTAATTTTTTTTTTAAAAAGGCGGATGTTACATTATGAATTTAATATCTTGATCAATATATTTGGATCTAATTTAAAAATAAACTTGCTTATAAAGTTATGAGTTTGAGTAAATATTTTAATTATTGCGTGAACGTTTTAATTAAATTTGACCTGAAAATAACAATATTATGGAAAATACAATTCACGTGAAAAATAAAAGAGTTTTCTTATGAATAAATTAAAATTACTTTATCAATAAAAAAAAAGTATATGACATCTAATATCAGAATTGACAAAGGAATAAATATAAAAAATTTAAAATCAAATAACAATTTAACTTAATTTAAAAGTATTTCAATCTTGTAAAGTTAAATTATAAAATAAAATTACAAAATAGAACGTCTAATTAAGTAAATAAAAAAATTAAATACTTACAACCCTTAGGATTGTACATAATAATTAACAAATTATCTTTATCTTCAATAATTTTAAGTTTTCAAGAGAACCTAATTTTAAAATGGAAAAAAAAATTAATATTTTACTTTTATATAATTAATTTAACTTTTCAAGAAAAACTAAATGGTAAACTAATAAAGTATAATTAAATTCTTATGTTCCCAAATCAAAAATACACACTTATTAAATTACATAAATAAGATATAAGATTGTTTCTTATATAGAGTCCTTAGGGTTATACTTATATATATTATTATTCTAATGAGCCTATTCTTTTGGTAGTAATTGTAAATGACTTTTGAGCAGATTTATTAATTGGTTCTTAAGTTTTATTTAGAAAAGGAATTAAAAACCAATTGAAAACTTTTGTTTCCAACCAAAGTTTTAAAAATGTAATATTGAAAACAAATTAATTTTTAAACCAACAATAATAAATCAGCAAACAGCTCAATTAGCACTTACACGACATTAAGAGTGCTGATATTTTGGAGGCTTGAATAAAAATGGAGTATTAATAACTGATAGGTAGTTAGCTACCTATGGCGTATTAAAATGTGATTGCTACCTATGGACAATACTATACAAATGCATTATTAGCTATTTGCATGCCTATTTAACCAATACAAACACTCGTTGACGACAACCAAATAAATGCAATTTTGAGTTGTTTTCTGATATGGAGTTATGGATCAAGACAAAGACTTGCGTATTTACAAATTTATTTAATTAATTTATTATTAAGGTTAGAATATTGTCTTTTCATAAATAATGTAATTATTACTCATCTACTTTTTCTTACTCAATTAGTATTATTTTCTTATTTAAAATTTAACGCGCTCTTTTTAATTATATTATTTATGTATTTTAATTTTTTCTAAATTTTATCTATATAATTTAATTTTCAAAATTTTATCTATATAATTCAATTTAAGAAAATTTTTTTCGTAAAAATACTTTTTTTTCTCATTAATGTTAATTTAAAAAGATTGAATAGTGGAGTATATTTCATTAGGCGTAATAATCACTCTAGTGGTGGATCCCGGGGAGAAAGAAAAAATATTAGGGGTAGCACTTTAATGAGCTTCATTGCTTGTTCGTTTGTATTTCTTCCTGTGTTTATATAATAATAATAATAATAATAATAATAATAATAATAATAATAATAATAATATAAATTCCATAATATATAAATTGAATAACGAAGGCAAAACCAAAGATTACGTTAAATTTCGCATCAGTGCATTCAAAGTTAGTTTCAATTGCATCAATTTTGTATTTTGTATCGGTTATCTTGAATATCTCTAGAGTTCAATAAAAAATCTTAATTATAAGTTTTATTCTATTAGTTACTAAAATATAATAATTCTATAAATAAAAAGAATAATATGAATTTTCCAGTTGAAAAATATAAGAACAAAATAAAACACAATTAGAATTTATACAATTTAATACTTTTAGCGTTCTAATAACAAATTCCTTTGGTAACATGAATTTCTACCGATATTAATTATTTAAAATATGAAGAAATTTGGGTACAGTTTGTAAAAAATATTCCCTTGGTCATATGCAAAATGAACCCATTGTCAATAATAGAAAGTAATGTTTATTTAAGAATTTGTATATTAGCCTAAATTTTTCTTAATAAAGTAACTTCAATATAACTACAATAATAAACTTAATAAAATATTACAAATTTATAGATAAAATAAAAGGTTATGAAAGCAGAATCTCGAGCAGATCAAAGAACCCAATGAAAACAAAAGGTAGGCATGATAAGTTTTTACTTAATGAAGGAAAATGGGCAATAACATAATAATTTAAGCATACTAATTTCTATTCAACCATCACATGGCTTGTTTCCCACTTTGACAAACAAAATATAATGCTAATTAAAAATTAAGGGTTAAATGATAATTTGACTGTTTTAGTACATGAATGAAATAATTAGTATTGATTTGTACATTCCAATTTTTAAGGTTTATGCAAATTAAAATTATTTGATAGATTGGTAATCAGTATTGACTATTTAGTATATGAAATAATATCGATTTAATATGAACTGACCTAAAAGCTAAAAGTGTTGGTTATCTTTTCAGTTTTATAAATTTTTTCTCTAAATTTATAACAGTTTAATCTTTTGGGCTACTTGTATGGGCTCGTCTCATGATGAGACGCCTCATACAAAACTCGTATAAAATCGTCTCATCGTTAGACGAGCCTATACCTTAGTAAAAAAAAATAAAAAAAATTAAAGTTAAACTTATTTGATCTTCTTGGTTACTTTGACGTCGTAGAGGGATGAAATAAATCCAATTCAGTGAGGGCAAACTCCCCAGTCCCCACACAGAGGGATAACAGCGCCCCTAGATTTGGCCTACGATGATGACTGATGAAGACTGGAAACGTTCATCAAATTTGATTAATTTGTGTCAGATTCACAAGTTTTGAGTTACTCTTAAGTGAAAAAGGAAGCGGTTAAAACATTAAACGTGGCAACACAAGGCAAACTAGACTCTACAACGCTGGTACTATTCTTGACGGTACACGTGTTACCATCATCATTCATTTCAGTACGGCCAGTGCTCACTCTTCAGAGGGGGATCAGGTTACGTGTCCCACTTTTCTAGGGTATAGCCGGCGCGTTATGTAACAACAAAACTAAATTATTGGAAATTGGGCCTTTTAACTTCTAACCTCTCCTTCTTTTCTCTCTCTCTCTATGATTATAAAAAATGAATATTTATGTTTGTCCTATGCTTTTGTGATTTTTTTTAAATTATTTATTTTTTTTTACGTATGATTAAAAAGTAATACATTTTTGATATAAATGTAATATTTTTTGAATAGCACCCCTCTGTTTTTATATTTCTTCTCAAATAAAATCTGTGAATTTTCATGTAAACTTTAACTATGATTTCTCATCTATCTATAAGAAAAAATAATTCATTTGAAATCTTGTTAGATTCGTTTCAATATATATTTTTTAAATATCAACTTCTTAGAATTTTTAAAAATTCACAATTAAAATTATTTGATTTTAATATTTACATTGTGCTCTGCGAAAAAAGTGAATGGGAAAAACATTTGAAAACATAGTGTATTATTTTTGGCTAAAAAGTGTTACTTGTTCATATATAAATTACAAATAAAAAAAATAATAATATTCTTTTGTCAAAAATAACAAGTTCACATAGTTCACCGCTCCCACATAAGTATTGTTTGCACATAAACTTCTCGGTCCACAAGCAATAAAACAATGGGTTAAATGTTTTATTTTAAATGTCTCATTTACTTTCACAATAAATACACTAATTAAATACTTAATTGCAATAATAAAGTAAAAATAAAAAGCTAAATATAAATAAATCTTATTTTAAAACAAATCAAATAAAAAAATCTATTAATAAATACTAACCCAGATATAAATGGAAAATATTATTCATGATGGTTTTACACCCACCTTAATTATAAATTATTTACAATTTATTCACCTCCATTTTTGACCGAAGATAAAGGCATTTTGTTTTGTTAAAGAAGTAAAGGGATGAAAAGTACGGTCCACGTTATGATGAAGGGGACGGGTGGGTCCCACGGTTAGATAAATAAGGCCATAAGCGGGTATTATCGAGAATAGGTCCCACGCAAGTGGAAGAAATAGGGAATAACGACAAACGAATCTTGCAAGAAGTGAGGGGTTTATGACGTAACCTGTCTCTACTGTGCCTTGTAAAAAGGGTGAAGAAAGTAAGAAATACTCGTTGTTTTTAGGTTTTTACTCAACTTGATGAAGTAAATTATTTTAATTAGTACTTCTTGTTAACATAATAACTATCTGCAAGAGAATATTAAGAGAATACTTTTAAATTAATTCGATTAAATGAGCTATAATTCATAAGTTATATCATAAGTCTTTTAGCTGTATGGAAAATATATGTTAATCACGATACTTCCGACTATGGAGAGAACAATTAATACTCTCAACAAAGATGAAGATATTGGCTTTTAAGGTTCACAGTGTATATATAAACTACTGGGAAGGTCTGAGTTGCCTTTCTGACTGTTTCACCGTGTTTTCCTGCACAAGGTAGCAAACGAGGGCCGGGGAGGGGTCCTCCTCGATGATTAAGTTATGTATGAGAAAATAATACTTGGATTTCAGTGTAAAAGTTATGTTACCTTTGGTGATGCATGGCACTGTATATTTACAGTGGTGCGCTTTAGGAGAGGTTACCAAAACCTTAATAGTAGTTTAAGCTTTTAGCTAAAATGAAAACTTTCTCGGGATCAGTGCAGAGAGAAATAGGATATTTTGTAAGCCACGTGGCGTTTGGTGATTTGCTAATCCTTACACCATGGTCCTCACTCTCCGTCTTTTAGTACACCTACATGGGTAAGGTACGAGGTAGGTATAGTGCCTTGTCTTATACAAGTATTGACAGCTTTTCTGAGCATTACTGCAGTTGCTTCCTGCCACGTCATCATTTCCATTGTCATCATTCTGCAGGATCAATAATCATGCAGCCATGCAGGTATTTATGTTCTTCATTCTCTGCCATGGTCCTTTTGATATGTCGCTGCTGCTTCTGTGAGTGTTGTAGTCCTGAATCTTAGTTGAGAAGTAAGTTTAGTCCTCTAGGGAGCTAAGTCGTCCTTCCCAGGGAGCATAGACCTCTGAAGGGGTCCTGATTGCTTTGTCATGTCCTTCGTTTATGGTGGTGATTGGGGTTTGACCTTATTCAGGGTGCTGAAACATGAGTCCTGGAACTAAGAGTCATGTTCCAGCACCTACAACGGTTATTAGTAACCATAAAAAACAAAATAAAAACTAATAAAATAATATCAAAACAAAAAAAAATCATCAAAGTCATAAACCAATAAACAATTGCCACGCACAACTTATTTACCAGCGGAAAAATGTATTTAGCAAATAAATTTTCATCCAGCGGAAAAAATTGACTTTTAAACCAAAATGAAAGCTATCTTGGTTGGATTTTGACCTGTTAGTCCATTTCTTCTTTGATAAAAAAATCAACAATCAATATATAGTTCTAACGTTAAACAACTATCATAACAAGTTAACTTAAAAACAAAAAAAAAATCAACACTTCCAAGTTCCAACTAATTTAGCAAACCAATTAAAAATCAAATAAACAACAGTCAACAACCATTTACCAAATAACGGTATTCTACATTAAAAATATTTTTTAAATGAGGCAATACCTAATAAGTTGATTCACTAATATGTCTTTTTATTGTTGCCAAGTTGCTATATTCGTGCCTTAGTTTTTTATTAACTTGCAATGACTAAAATTAATTGGAAGGTGCTTATTATTTCATTTATTTTGCAACAATTAAATAAAAAAGAAAAATCTTGAATTAAAATATGAAATGTGCTTGATTAAGTGTAACCGAAGACAAAGTGATAAAATTTCTAAATTCGTTATTTTTACTTAATTTGCTATATGATTTGTTGTCCTAAATTTAAAATATAGGTTTTGACTATCCAAACAAGAATCCCAAAAAATATTTCACATATAAGTATAAAGAAGATTCATAATTAAAATTAACTAAATCCCTAAGTTTAAAGTTACTTTTTATTTTTATATTATCTGACATATATTTCACATGTGAATAATTAATACACATTTCAACACACATCAAAATGAGTTTATTTTAAAAAATTAAGGTAAAAGTCTAGATTTTATTGTAAGATAAAAAAATTATAGGAGTATATATTAGATGTTCGAAGAGAATCAAATAATTTGAGTATAAACATAATTAATTGAAAAATGTTACAATACCTAATGGAGAGGGTGTACTCTTAGCCTTTTTGAATCACTTAGGAATAACAGTTCCTTTGTTCTCCCATTATAGGTAATTTTAATTTTAATCTATCCACCCAATTTACAATATTTTCTTTATTTTTGTAATTAATCTGATTTATTTTTTTTTGTCTCACTAGCTAATTCCATCACAATTTTATTTTTTTGTCTTATAATATAATTGAATTTTCTTTTCCATAAATTATACTCTGTCCTATTCACTTTACTTGTCTTATTTGATTTTTAAATACTATTTATTAAGCACTCTTATTATATGATTTGTTCTTAATCCATAAATTACAACGTAGTCATTTGGGATCTTATTTGATTCGTCTTTTTGTAAATTTTATTAATATCAACATTTTATAATTTTTACTCAAGCACAATTAGAGATACATAAGATTGAAAACGTGCATTGACAAATGTGCCAAAATCAAATGGGACAAGTAAAGAGAATAGCAGGGAGTACTTAAAATGCAACTGTCGCATTATGACTTATGACCGGACATAAAAATAGTACATACGCTCTTCAGTTCTTACTATTTATCGATTAATTTAAATTTGTATTTTATTACTTCTATTAATTTAGATGTCAAAATATGGTCAAGTAAGGTCTTTTTTAATTCGTTTCAATGTAGATTTTATTAATATCAAATGTTTATAATTTTTAATTATGAATAATAAGAGATATTTAAAATTAAATTAGTACATTAGATAGTATACAAAAGTTAAATGAGACAATTAATATGAAATGAAAACACTATGATTTAAATTTCTCTTTATTTCTTATAAAATCCTACTTTTGCATATATTTTTTGGCATGTCCTTTTTATTTTAGGGTAAATTGTCAATAATTAACCAACATATTCTTAATCAGCAAAAAATAAATTAATCAGTTATTTATTTTTTAAATAAATCCACCTATTAGGTTTATTTGTTAAAAATAAACCGACTTATTTTTTATAACAATTTTTAAAATTTCTTTGTAAGTTAATAATTAGTTTATAAACAATAGTTGAGTTTATTTAATTATTTTCATCAATTTTATCAAATAGATAGATTTATTAAAATAAATAATAATATAATTTAATTTCAATTAATTGAGTAAATATTAATTTATTTTTCACAATTCCACCTTTATATTATTGGTAGTTATTACTATTACTAATCGGAGTGTGAAACAAGAAGACCAGAGCGTGTTCTATACGAGTTTCCATGGAGAATAAACGAATACAAATTACATAGCAGTTGTCCTTTTCTACGGTCCACTCAAGTGACGTTAAAAAGCGTTTAGAGTCGTGTGTGGTCCCCACATTGGTTCCCAAAGTTAAGAAAAAAGAGAACTCATTAATGCCCACCCAAAATAGACATCCATGATTTGACTTCAATTACTAAAACACCATTCGTTAATCAGAATCGCTCTTTTGGGATCAACAATTTATAAAATACTTGGTTCAATTCTTTTTACTTGTTTCATTTCATTATTTTTATTTTATTTGTCTCATTTCTATTTTAAGACGTATATTTATAGGTAGTTTTCTCATTTTCTTAATATTCGAAATACATAATATTGCACATTGGTATACTATTTTAGGTGGTCTCTTACAATTTGTAATATTAAAAACAACCAATATTACACATGAGTCTATCATTTTAGGTGGTCCCCTCATTTTCTTAATATTTGTACCCAAACCAAATGGGACAACTAAATTGAATCGAAAAGAGTTTTTTTGTCTTAAATAGTTAAATTAAAAACATCATGTAACTTAAAAAACTCTCACACACTTAATGACTGATAGTTTATTGATGTGGTAGATTCCACTAATTAATTTGACTAATTTATTTTAGGAATATTCTACATTATAGGCACAAACATTTACAAAAGGCCAATGGTAACAAGTCTATAAATAATTTCCAAAAAATAACATTGTACTTTTTGGACATTAATGTTACGGCAGCCTAAATTCCAAAAGTACAATGCTATTTTGTGGAAGAAAAGAAGGTTATTGTATTTTACTGAAAAAAGACAAAGGTAAAAATGAAATTCCACAACTTAACGTATAATCTAACATTTTTTGGGCATTAATATTACGGCAACACAAAATCCTAAAGTACAATACTATATTATGGAATTCTTTTTAAGATTTGCTACAACTAATCTTTCGTAAAAATTCATGCGTATCATGTAAAATGTCTCTTTATTTAAAACATACTACTATAAACTATTTGTTCAAAAATTACTACTTATTCTTTAAATTAATATAAGAAAAGTCTATTTGGGACGTGGTTATCTTTAATTTAATTTTTTTTTGTCTAATAAACATGTAGAAGTTTTGTTGTTATTATGGTAGCTTGTTGAAATTACCAGTTGCTACTATTGTGCATATATTAAGTTGTTTCATATATTAAAAATATATATATATATATATATATATATATATATATATATATATATATATATATATATATATATATACATTTTATAATCGATTGTTGTTGGACCTTTATAACTGAAATTTAATATAAAAAACACTAGTTAAAAAGTTAACTTTTTGGATTATAATTCTCATTAGGTTTGTAACCCTTCAACTTGTTAAAATCTTTAAGGACACTCGTATATAAAGGGTAGAGTTTAAGTGTTCGGTATTGCCCCAAAGTAAGTTGTCTTATATCGGAGTAAAAAAAATTATAAACCACTATATAAATTTTCGAACTATTTAATTCTCTAGTGATTGTATTTTACTCCCTCCGATCCAAATAATTAGTCCCATTTGCTTGGGCACGAATATTAAGGGTTGTGTGGGGTCCATTAAAAAGGGTAAATAATAAAGGGTAAGTAGTGAAGGATAAGTAGTGAAGGGTAGTTGGGTAAGTAAGGTATACGGGGGTAAATTCGTAATTACGTGTGTGAACTAAGGGTATTTAAGTAAAAATAGATTGCCAAAAATAGAAATGAGACTAATAAAAAGGTTTTGCCAAATAAGGAAATGAAACTATTAATTTGGATCGGAGGGAGTATTATATTTCTATCAAGCTAGTTAAAATAATATGCTGATTGCCCAATATTCACAAAAGCAAAAATCTATATCTATTTATATTTATAAAATAATATGCACTAAATATTAAAATTATAAATTATCAGATTAATTGAGATGTTTTATAATTTTGATTAATTTTAGGAGTTAACGAAACCCATCCTTTTTAGTCTCGAGACACTATTAATAAAAAGAAAAATAAAAGCAACACGGGGCAAATTAGTAACTTAACATCCCTTAACAAAGCAGCCAATGGATTCAGTAGCACGGGATTCCATACACCCGCTCGTGGTTTATACTTTCTCTCTCCTCCCTTTTTTTTAATTTTTTCTTTATTTTATTTTAATTTGTATTTAATTTATTTTTTTCTTCTCTCAGACCAAACAAGTCTTTAAAACCTCCTCAATTGCTTCTCACACTCCTCTACCTTTTTCTCCCTCTCACTACTTTCCCTCTCTAAAATTTTCCAAAATCAACCAAAATCTTCCCAGAAAATATGGAATCACAAGTTTCATCAATGAGAAGGCCCTGTTTTAGGGAAGAAGATAATGGGTTGGCATCAATTGCTGGGTTTTCTGGTAGTACAAATCATGGGTATCCCATATCAAATCATCAGAATCAACCATTTTTATGTTACAATAATGTAAATGGAGGTGGAAGTATTATGATGAGAAGAAGAAATAGTTTAAGAAACATTTCTTCTCGTTCCCCCTTTTCTTCTCCTAGATCTGGTCGTTTTTTCGATGGTTCTGGAAGATTCGATGAGTTTCACTCTCCTCAAGCTCATTTTCTAGAAGCTTGTTTTCTTTGTAACAAACCCCTTGGTGGAAATCATGATATCTTCATGTACAGGTTTGTAATTTTCACTTGATCTAATCAATATTCAACAGTTCTTCTGATTGATTTGTTTGAATTTTGTAAATTGATTTTATTATTTTTGGGAATTTGCAGAGGGGATACACCATTTTGCAGTGAAGAGTGTAGACAAGAACAAATAGAGAGTGATGAAGCGAAGGAGAAGAATAGGAAAATGAAGGTTTTAAGAAGTAAAAAAGATGCAAAGAAATCTATTCCCTCTGCTTCTTCTACAAATTCTTCATCTAGTAAAACCCAGAATTACAATTTACATACGGGGACTGTTGCTGCTGCTTAGTGCTTAGTTTGGGAGGAAAATTAAGGAAAAATAATTGAAATTGGGATGAAAAAAAAGGAAAAAGTGAGTAATGGAAGAAGGATTACCATCAAAGGAAGAAAAATGGAGGGTTATTTTTCCTTTTTAAAAATAATTATTGAGTTTTGAATTTTGAAATATCTAATTTTGGGGAGAATAATATGACTATATGATAAATTTGTATCAAAAATATATATTAACCATAAAAAGAAAAAAAAAAAAACAGAGCACAGGAGAGTATGATATGATGTTCATATGAGTATTTTGAATGTGAGTTGGTGATTTTGATGGGTTTTTGGCCATTAAAAACTCGATGAATGGCTCTTTTTATTCACCTCTTAATTAGTAATTTTGGATCAATATTTTTTTTCTGGGTTTTTTTTCACTCCATAATATGATATGATGTTGTGTAACCTTGCATATTAAATGAAGATTAGTCATTATACAATGGATCAAATTTTTTTTTTTTTTATTATATTTGCTCTATTCCATTGCATTTACTTTTTTCATTTTAAAATAATGGTTAGATAGGAGTTATTTGCATTTACTTTTTTTTATTCCATTGCATTTACGTGTTAGAAAAATATGGTAAAATGATATCTTGTTTGAATCCCGATTATTAAGCTTATTTTATAGTATATTGTGGCTAATGTGTTAGAAAAATATGGTGAATTGAAATCTTATTTGAATTATCTAATCGAACATTTTCATAATATTAAAATTTTTAGTTAAGAAATTACGTATTGATAAAAAGTAAAATATAACAAATAATGAAAAAAAAGTAAATACAGCCCACAGTTTTTGTGAGTTTTTATTATGATGAAAGAAATATTTTGATATGATGTTGCAACTTTTGCATACTAAAGGAAGAAGAATAATCATAATACAATGGAAAAAGCAGGAAAAGTGGGTGTTATTTTTCGTTTGTGCTTTGTGTTTTACAGATGTATGTTTTGTCCTGATTCTTGAATTTGTATATACAAGTGAAATTTAAAATAAATAAGTAAAAATATATATATATAAATCAACATCATAGCTAATTTTTGAAACTATTTTTTAAGATAAGTATTTTTTTTTTTTTCAGATTTGAGGTGTGGGGTTAATTGCAATTAGAAATAGCGAATAAAGATAGAGGGTTTAGAAAAAGCAAAAGGTTGTGTTTGTTGTTACCAATAGCGAACAAAGCTAAAATTTGATCAAATAGGAGATCTGTTATTTCTAGCTCGCATCTGTTCTCTGTTAGTAACAGCAAATAAAGGCTGGAGGTAAAAAATAGTCAAAGTTTTAGTTCGCTGTTAGTAACAGAGAACAAACTTTTTTTGACTTTCGGTCTTTATTTGTTGTTACTAACAGCGAACAACTCTAAATCACAGCTTAAAAAAAAAAACTACTTATCTTAAGAATTATTTTACAAAATTTACTTTGTATGAATTTTTATATTTTTTTTGCTTACTTGTTTGCATGACAAGTTGACAAAAGAAAGATCCACTTAACGGAGTACTCCATGAGTATTCGTGAAATTGTACGAACACTTAGTTGGGTGGGCGTGGATCCAATCCTACTAGACCCGACTGGGCCATATTAAGCCTTAAGGGCTTAAGAGCGGGAAATGCAAACAAAAGCTGAGTGAAAAATAAAGAATTAGTGATATAATTGTTGGTTAATTCTATTCGCCTAATTGGAATGGACTAGTTTCCAATAATTTGAACTTTGTATTGATTTTTAAAACTCCTAAGTTCAAGTATCATTTGTCTAGAACTAGAATAGGATTTTATGCAAATTGACTTTTGTACTATAAATAACAATATAAGAGGTTACCTTGGTGCATTTTTAGCAAGTGTCTTTTATAATTGAGATTTATTCATATTTAATCAAATTTGTGATTATTATAAAAAAATCAATAAAATATTAAATTATTTTGAATAATTTTTACTTATTTTAAAAACAAAAAATCAAAGTTGCGACTTTTACATACAAACTCCATTTTTTAATTAATAGATACAATTAATCCTTTTATGTGAGTTCTTTGAGTGAAATTGTAGGCTTGTAGCTATTAATAAAATACAAAGGTTGTAATAAATCAAAGTTGTGAACTTTATTAACAAATCGTCTAAAACTAAAATTTTTATGTATTAATTCAAAATTGAAATGTTTCTTAACATACTATTTATATAACTTTTAAAATTAATACACACTAAAATAGTATACTTTTACTTTTTAGTTCGAGATGTAAATCTAAATAGCAAAAACTCAAAATTAAATAGCTATTGTCGATTGGCTATTAGTTACCCACTTATATTGTTACGTTTAATGAAAAGGGAGAGTTCCAAATTTGGCCCTTTTTAAATGGTTCATTATTGACATTTTCTTGGTCATTAACTAAATGCTAACAGTTTTTTGGACCATTTTTATGGCGCTTTCTAGTAGTCAGCCATCGGAGTCCTGAGTCCTGACCTCTTGGGTATTGACAATGACCATTGCTTCGTTTCAAAATGGTTGAAAATTACATACAAATTTAAAAATTAAACAAAATGATCGGAGGTTACAATATGATTATTGAACTCGGTGAGGTCAATGGAAAAAGATAGGCGTTTAGGTTACCAAATAAGAACTTTCGTTGAGTGTGTAACAACCCGACTTACCGTTGATTGAGTAAACAGGGTCATCATTAGGTTCGTTTCCCAAGAACTTATATCACACTTCCAAAACTTGAGCAAAGGGGTCACCAGCTCTTTAACGTAACTAACTCAGCTAATTCTCAAACCAAACATCTAACTGAAACACAAGATGATTATACTATTCTCTACAAGTTTGATATAACCAACACAACCAAATCAAATTACATTTATCCAAAATCCTAATGCAAAACTACAAATTCCTACGTGCTCAGCTCAATATACATCCTTGGAACGCTATTTAACACTGCTAACCCATCGTTCCCGACCGGTTCCGATCTGTGATCAAACTAAAAGATGGAAACAACAGGGGGTCAGATTAAACTGAATGAGAAGTAACAATCCAAAACAACAAAACACATTAATTCAAATCATAGGTTTAAAAGCAACAACAGTTCCCTAGATTTATGTGCGCACAGGGAGTCTAGTTTGAAAGATGCCCCATAGCTCTAAGGCTATGTCGCTCTCGGGTGAAGCTAGTCAATATTTCAATGACAATTCGCTTTAAAACAGGGAGCAGGGAACAATGTTCCTCAACTCCGTCAATGACCAGCTCGCAAGCCCTATCCATTGACCATATCATAATATCAACATAAACATTCATAACAACATTTGTCTCAACAATTTCCAATTCAAAAGAGCTTTAGTAAAAAGTTTATTTTCAAGAATGTAGTCTGATCAGACCCTTTAATGAACTGCTACTACTCACAAAAAAGAACGCTTCAAGAATCTAAGTACGGTACTCCGCGATCACTAGAACGCTCCTCGATATTGTCGCCTCCTGAAGCATAACAAATATAACATCACCACAAAGCATACGATACCACAACTAGGTTCATATAGCTCATTGCATCTCATCCTAAGAATGCATCTTACTTCCATCTTCTATTCTAATATTTCTCATTTCAGAAATTGTGCAAGTCCTAACTCCAACCCTCAATATCATCAAAATAAATAACATTGCTTTAGTCTAGCCTAAATTCTTGTAAAGATTATATGTCTCCAAAATTCCCTTTATATTACAATTCAAACACTTCCATGTTCATCTAAACTCAAAACCAAGAAACTAAACAAGATTAACAAACTATCCAAAAGAAAGATTCAGCTAGTTTATCCATTCAACTAACAATTTCCACACGAAGCCTAAATACCTTCAATAACAACCAATTAATCAACATTTACCATTACCATAATTTGAAAAGGTTAATATTACATCCAAGAACACTGAACTAACCACAACTAAATCATTCGAATACTCTACTACTAAAATCATAGCCCACACTTAAATTCTCATCATCACACAACTCACTAATAACACATTTTCCATGAATTTCCAATTTAATAACTCATCTAACTAACTCATATACATTCCAAGATTCAACAACATTTAGGGTTTAACACATGAATGAAAGATTATACAAGGGAAAGAAGTGTAATCACAATGTTATAGAACTTGCAGGAGGATTTCAAAATAACAAAAGAATAGAGATTATTACCCTACCCTAAAGGAATAGGAGCCTTTGAGAAATGGAATGGTTTTCGAATTGATGTTTGCCCCGAAAGAAACAACTATTGAGTGTTGATTGTATTTTGTAGAAACTGCTTGTTTCCCCATGAAAAATCAGTAATTCAATCTAATTGATGTGTCTTGAATCTTCAAGAATGAAAAAGAATTAGTTATAATGATATTGACATGCATAGAGTGAAGAAGAAGATAAATTTGTTCTATATTCGAAAAATAGACAAGGATTAAAGATGAAGGTTGTTTTCTTACCAAATTTCAGAGAATATAATGCTAGCATCGAGAAGAGGAACGCTGATTAGGATTGTAGAACAACCGTGAGAAGTGGTGTTCGTGGCTTCGGTGAGATCTGGGTCTGCTGCCCAATTCTGCTGCACGGAGAGGACGAAAAGGGAAAGACGATTTTGAATCGAGAGGAAGAGGATGAAGGTTCTGCTTGCGAAAACCAAGGCGAGAATTGAGGATGAATCTTGCTTGTGGCATTCAAAGTCTCAAAGGAATGAACAAGGATGAAGGTTGGCTGGTTTCAGGGTTTAACGAAGTGAGAGAGGGAGAAAAGGGTTTGGGTATTTTAATCAAAATAAAAGAAAAGGAAAAGAGGGAAGAAATTAAATTGAGAATGTTTCATGTCATGTGTATCTAAGATCATTTTCGCACTGATAATTCTCTTAAACTTACTCGTCTTAAAATATTAATTTTTCAAATGTTGCAGAGTGTGTTCCACGTAGTGTTTAAAATAAGGTTTTGCAGTTTATTTTGATTAAAATGCTACTTATTAAAAAAATATGAGGATTTGACAAAGTAGCGTTTAGTGACTTGATACCTTTTTTGTAAAACATTGATATTATAACGTTTGAAATAGCAGCACAAAACAAAGTAACATTAATGAAATTTCATATTTATTTTTTTGAAGTAAATCATAATTTTCTTTACAATTGATAAAAACTAATGAAATAAAAGCATTATTCCAATTAAATCAACGCCTATTGGCTATAACACATTTTCGAAGCTAGTAAGTTAATGAAAGTGCATAAGTTAAATCAACAAATTGAATTAAATTGTGAGCTAACTTCAATAAAAATAGTTTTTTAAATCGAGTACATGGAAAGTACAATAACTTGTAAAAGTATGAATAACTGCTGAAAGAAGTATAAGCACAAAATCACTTATAACGGTATATAATAGGTATTTGTGAAAGTGAAAGATGTACTCATCAATCATTTATTTATATATTTCTACTATATTATCATTTTATATTATTCATAAATAAATATTTGCTTTAGTGTATATATACTCTAGTCGCTAATCCATAAAACAAATAATTAAATTGATGACAATAAGATGGGGACCAATGTGGACATCCTCTTAGGAATTAGGATACATATTTACTTACAATTTAGGAGTACAGCATACTAGTAATGCTTCAATTGCATGTGTATTGACAAAAAATGATAAATTTGATTGAATGGGTGACATGATGTGGGCTCATTCTTCTTGCAGATACAAAATGTGTATCATCAAACAATAAATGGACCGGGTTCAAAATTGTCTATCAAAGAAGTAGACATACATTTTTGGATTAATTCTTATTTTTTACATTTCAGTTCTTTTATTGCATGCAAGAATGCATACCACCTATTTTCTTATATCAAACCAAGAATAAATTTTGTGCGCAAAATAAAAAAAATAAATTCAAAGGAATTGAGTAATATGTAAGTTAAGTAAACACGTTTATATAGGTGCGTTTGTTGAGTTGGACAACTGGTAATTCTATATTATGTAGTTTCTCTTGGGAAAAATGGTGATCTATTTACTGGTGAAAAGTTTTAATAAAGCATTAATAAGTTTAAATTAGATTAGTAATTCGAAGTGGGTTATTCTTAATCGAGTTGAGTATATAATAAGTCTTATATTTAAAAGACGCACACTAAAATAGTGAGTACGTGTTAGGAAGTGTAAAATATAAAGTGCGGAGTTGTGTACTCTATGACTATGTTAGACTTACCATTGTTTTTGGACTTTGGCAGCAATTATAAGGCATATGTTTTAAGATAATTAAAATTTTCGACAAATGAAAAGAAAAAGGGAATTAATTTTTTTGTAGAAGATAAAAATCAAATTCCTATATTACATTTACAGCATGCAAAATCTCCTACAACTGCTCAATTTTGCAGTTTATTCTTACGGTCTGATTTTTCAATTCGACCCTTGCATATTTTCAATTATAAATTACTTTGCACGCCATTTTTATTAGACTCGTGTCATATTGTTTCGACCCCCTAGCTTTTATTATTTGGTTTCGCACCTAATTCAAAAGCTTCCCTTTCTTTTAGAAGAAATCTATTGAACCCCTTTAGTACGAACTAGGATCCTCTCCATTACTAAAATGTAACGGAGGATTCATAATTTAATTTAATTGCTAGAATTGTTTGATGGAATTTTAATAGAGGGAATATAATATTTTAATTTTTATTCTAAAATATGTGTCAATATTTTAGCATGGGTAATAGAGAAAAGTAATGAAGAGCATCCTAATACTTTCACGACCCGTTTGGTTAGTGGTACTAAATAGTGGTAATAGGAATGATTTATAGTGTAAAATTTCATTAAAAGTTTCATGTCATTCCTATGGTAGTTAAACTATGATCACAAAAAAAGTTTTTTTATTTACAAATTTTCATTACTACCTAATACCACCCCTTTCATTGGTAATACATTGGAATGAATTTTATGAAGAAAATGAAATGATTGGAGCGGGATAAACATTGCCATCAAAGCAGTCATGAGATTTTTCAACTAAAATTACACAAATTTTTCATTCTTATTACCACCATTTATTACTACCTACTAAACGGGTCCTTAGCACTTTATTAAAAGCAACAAAAGTAATGAAAGCTGTTAAAGCCTTCCTTTAAGTGCTCTTAAGTGCTCTACTGTTATTAAAGTATGGTGTCATGAAAGTTCCAAGAATAGAGATTCTAGCGTTTGAGGAACTGATCTTTTAGTTGTCCACTGCTGGACAAGTGTGAAGCACAATCCTAAGTGATGTGTGATGCTAATTTTCTTAATATAGGATTGTGAACTGTGATGCCTAGATTACAAACATCAAATATTTAATTTATTAAAGACATAATAAATAAATAAATAAATCTTTATTACTAATTACTTCTAAATTTTAATGATCTTGGGTTGGCGTTGATTTGATGTCGGGAGATTTTCTCTTTTACATTTGTAGTTTAGGTTTGATTTTTATCCTTAGAAAATGATCAATTGCCTCTTCTCTTTATTGTACCCAAAAATCAAATAAAAAAATATTTTTATTATTACTTCAATATATGATATTATTTTTGAAAATATGTTTTCGTAACGAATACTATCAATGTATAACAATAACAATGATAGACTTATACCCATCTTCTTATATTTATTACAATTTAAATTTTATCATTAGTTTTGGTGTGTTTGACAAATAATTAATAGCTATTAGATGATTACAATGATTGATTTGACTAACTAATTTTATCAACTAGTTTGACAAGATGATTTACCAAACATTAGCATTAATGGTTTAACCATCCAACCTTCTATTTGTATTAAAATAAACTAAAATTGCCAATAAATTATTTTGCCAAACACCCACTTAATTTTTTAAAAAGAAAATACAATAAAGTATCAAACCAAAAAAACGAATCATGAATATAAAACTCATGATAAAACAAAAAGGAAAGAAAGATTGAAACTTGGCCACAAAATATTAAAAAGTTTAATTATTAATCATTATAATTTAAAGGTGAAAATAAAGAAAAGGAGGGTGCCTTTTTATTATGAAAAATCATAAATAGGTCATTTAAATAGAAAAATATGATGTATTGATATGTGGTGTTTGAGCTGGAACAAGCTCATCTGTGGGGCCATATAACCTTAATGGTTTTCTGAACATGATGCATGTCAAATTGTTAATTATTTATGGTCATGTCTATTTCATGAGGTGTTCTCTTATCAATGATCATGACTTATTTGGAAGTCCATGAACAAAGAGACAACACCAGTGAAACCTCTTATTGATCAATGCCCATCAAAATTAATGGTGTAGATGAGAAACATTGGAGTAATTTCCAATTTATGGGCAAACCTACCTCAATAAGGTTACTCTATAACATGTAAATTATCAATGGATTTTTAACATTGTTGTATAAAACAATATTGTATCATCATGAATATTGGTGTCATAATATATTATTTTTGTAAGAGCCATAAATTTGGCTAACAAATAAAATTTTATAATCCTTTGAGGAGATAGTCTTACAATAAGAAAATCTTTATTATGCTGACCTAATTTATCTTTATAATACTAAAATGATCATTTATTATTTTAAAAAGATAAATTATAATTTTAGAGTGATTACTCATAGTTTTACAATGATCACTTACAATTTTAAAGTGATTACGTTTTAAAGTGATTATATATAAATAATTAAAGTGATTGATTATATATACCCTTTTTCATGGTAAAACCCTAGTCTTATACAAGACTTGTTGTTGGAATATAAATTGGGTTTTTTCAAGTGATCAAATTGGGTTCACGTAATGATTTGACCCAAAATAGTTTGGATCCAAGTCATTTAACATTTGAATATCGATCAATATATTCACTAATGAGCAAACTTTGTTGAGAATTTGTCACAATGAGACAAGTTAAAATAAAAAGTTTATTTTTTTAAAAAAATACATGTTTTAAATGGTAAATTTAATTGTAATTTAAGTTAACAATATGGTAAATTTAAATCTTCTGGGTATGTGAGTCATTTTTTTTTAAAACTTCTTTTGAACTATAGGTTAGATGTAGACTTAGTTTAACTTTCCATTTTTTGGGGGGGTTTGTCTAATTTTATTGTATGTATTGGACAAGATGCATAGTTGGATTCAAGTTCTATGTAATCAGGTACGAGTTGTAGCATAGAAAAAAATAATGTTAATCTTGGCTTCGGTTACAGGTGACCATTTGTAGGTTAATTGTACGATTTTACGGTACCATTCGTCTATATGTCTGAGCGTAATGTCAGGTATGTTTGCTGTTAGTAACAGTGAACAAAGAAGCTGGTAAAAAAAAGTCAAAATCCTTTGTTTGTTATTACTAACATCGAACAAAAGGGAAACAATAACAACGAACAAACACGATTTCATGTTTTTGTCCTTTCAATGTTACGACATTGTCTCATTTTGATCGGTGTTAGTAACAGAAAACAAAGAATTTTGACTTTTTTTTACCAGCTTCTTTGTTCGTTATTAGTAGTAGCAACCAAGCCTTGACTTTACGTTTAGACTCAAAAACACTTATTTTGAGAATTAAAATTTTTTGAAACTTACTTTATTTTTTTTTTCAAAACAGCTTATTTTATTCAATTTTTCTAAATTTTGAGCCAAGGATGAGAAAGAGAAAATAGATTAAGTATGGACCTAGTTGGGTCAAAATCAAGGAAAATTTGAAACACGTAAGCAAAAAAATATAAAAAATTCATATAACAGCAAATTTTGCAAAATAATTCCCAAGATAAACAGTTTTTTCCCAAAGTTGTATTTTGGGGCTGTTCGCTGTTAGTAACATTGAACAAAGACTGGAGGTCAACAAAAGTCAAAGAGTTTATTCTCTGTTACTAATAGCGAACGAAGACTTTAACTATTTTTTACCTTCAGTCTTTGTTCGCTGTTAGTATCAGCGAACATATGCAAGCTAAAAACAGCATATCCCCTTGTTCGCTTTGCTTTTTTTGAACAGACCCTTTACTTTTTTTGAATCCTCCACCTTTGTTCGCTGTTACTATGTGCGAACAGTTCCAAACCTCAAATTTGGGAAAAAACTGCTTATCTTGAAAAATAGTTTTAAAAGTTGATTATAATATGATTTTTTTATATATATTTTTGTTTATTTGTTTCAAATTTTCAAAATCAAGAACAGTAAATACTCATATTAGGAAAATTTGAAAAAAGTAAGATAAATAAACAACTTAATTCCAAAAATAAGGTTCGTGAAAACTTATTTCCCAAAATTTGAAAACTTTTTTTTTAAGTCGCTGTTACTAACAGCGACTTTGGGGTTTTTATTTTTCTTTTTTTTTCCTCTTTCGCTGTTACTAACAGCGACTTATCCAAACCAGTGGTTTGGATGTACGGACGCTTATTTTGAGAAATAAGTTTTCACGGATCTTATTTTGGGACATAAGTTGTTAAAATGTCTTAATTTTTTCAAATCCTCTCATATTAGTGGGTCTAAAATACTACTTGATCCATTTGTTATTTTATAGAGACATAGGCCCAAGCCCTTTGACCCCAGCCCATTTCATTTTACATGGGGACATTATATATTTTTTAAAATATTGTAAGTAGGTATTAAGAATAATGTAAGTAAATATTTAAGATATTGAAAATAGACATTAAAGATACGATAAGTAGCCATTAAGAATAATATAAGTAGGCATAAAGAATACGGTAAGTAGGCATTAATATTTAATGGGTTGGGCTTGAGATACGTCTTTCAAAGAGACGGTCTCTCAAGAGACTAGCTGAATCTTAATAGCTCGTTTTGTATGAGACTGTCATACCATGACACGGACTCATATAATTAGTCAATTTCTCTAATTAATCATTTTAAAATTATAAGTGACACACTAAATTTACAACATTCGGCTCAACAAAAATAATCTCACCATAATATTGATTTTCTTAAGTGACACACGGACTGTCATACCATAATTTTTGATTAAGATTTACACAAATTTTTAAATAGGACGGTTTTATGATGGCACTATCTTTATGAGACCGAGTCATGCACATTTAATCTTTTAAAGTGAACAATTTAAGAATTAGATTAATTATATGAGCTCGTCTTATGGTAAGACGGTTTCATACAAAATGAACAGGGAAAATTAAGATGATGTTTTATGTCAAGCCCAATTCAAGTAAAGTATGCGAAGGCCACTTTCATCAGTCCACCACAAATCTCATAACCTCAGAAAATTTGAAATCAATAATCAAATTTAGATCAAAAGGTCAAAAAATAAGTTTGGAGTACATTTATTTTAAAAAATAAGCGCCTCTCAATCCGATGTTAAGATTTGGATATGTTCAACAACAAACCATTACTAAGGATGAGTAAAAAAAGTCAGCTAAAGAATCGTTCGCCGTTATTAACAATGAGTCATTACTTAAGCTGAGTTAACAAAATTCAATCAAGTAATTGGCCGCTCTTACTAACAGGGGCGATTAAGTTGACTTTTGTTGACTTTTTAACTATTGTTAAGTTTTAATGTTAATGGCCCGTGTTTAGTAACAGTGGGCGATTGCTGAGCTAACTTTCTTTGAATCAGCTTTAGTAATGGCCCGCTGTTAATAGTAACAAATAAAAACCAACCCTTAATGTTAGGCTGGAGGCGCTTATTTTTTAATCAAGCTTATTTACAAAAAATAGCTTATTTATTTCTAATTTTCCGTTCCTCACAAGAACCGATCACGTGCCACTCTTAAAAACTATACTAGCAGTCGCAGAGCAACCAATTCACTCCTTCATTAAATTTCTCCACGTGTCGAAGCACGTGATATACACCCTCCTTCTGCCGTGCCGGCTAATACTCTTCCCGTATCATCCTTTCTACTTTTCCTACTGGAAGCGAACATTTCAAACTTTTCTTGCTCAATAAACTGCCAGCCTTAACTCATAATCTTCGAATCTCTCTCTCGATTCTTTCTGTCTCCTCTCCCTTAAGATCCTCCATTTTCAAATTTCCAAGTTTTGGCTGTTTCTCTCCAATGATTACTTACGATATCGAATATTTTCGAAACTTTTGTGCGGAGTAGAGAGGTTTTGGTAGCGAATTTGTGTGAATGAGATATTGTTGGTTGTAGTGATCGAGGACGACGAAAATGTTGGAGGATCAAGTCGCTTACTTACTTCAAAGATATTTAGGGAATTATGTCAAAGGTCTTAGCAAAGAAGCTCTCAAAATTAGTGTTTGGAATGGTTTGATCATTTCTACTCCTTTTTTTTTTTATATTTTTATTTTTGTTAAAATTTTGATGATATTTGCACATTTGTTGAGATTAAAGTTTAATTACAGTGTTTATTGTTTAATTCTAATGGTTTTGGAAATTATGGAGGCCGCGATATTCTAATTTTTGTTTGTTTTTAGGTACTGAAATAATTTGATTGCGCATTGAATTAAAGTTTCAATTATGATGTTTATTGTTTAATTCTAATGGTTTTGGAAGTTTACGGAGTGTGATACTAATTATGGACTTGTTTTTGGGTACTGAAATGAATTCGCTTGTTTGCGTGAGTTTTGGACATTGTGTAAAGCTTCGGCAACACTAGAGGAGTTCGCATTGATTGATAGTTTGATGTTAAAGAGTGTTGCCTTATTTTCTGCGCAGTGCGCTTTTGTGAATTTCGAATTTGTCTAATGGCCTAAATTTAATCTGTTTTGGCTGGCAGCGGTTGTAGTAAATTAGGTGGTCCTTGGCTGTGCAATCAAATTTTCTCTGTTTTGATAATGGAAATTAATTTTGGGGAGGTTGGGATTATTTGTCCCAAATTGATGAAGTAAAGGTGTTTGCCATATTGTTTTGGATGATATTACATTGGCTTATGAAACGTGTGCACCTCATGTTTCTTCGTACGAGTAGCAATAAGTTTAACCCAATTTAACATGATATCAGAGCCGAAGGTTGTTAAATAAATGGTAATTCTATAAAGAATGACGTTCCTTCCCTAATTGATTACTCCTATAAGCAAACTTGACGAAGATTCACATGTGAGGGAGGTATTGAGATACTTTGTCCCAATCGATGAATTAAAAATAGAATGTACATTTTATAAGTCATTGAAATCCTTCCTCCCATTGCCATATGGTTTGGGATGATATTTCCTTAGCTTATGAAGTGTGCGTACCTCATGTTTTTCCGATTATATGCTAGCATTGGCAATAAGTCCAACTCAATTTAACAATTTGAGTATTGTTCAAGTTTTGGTGAGGAGGAGATAACTTTGAATTGTTAAATTGGTGTATCGATTGAAAACTTGCTGTGACAATTTAAGGGTGCTTTTGTTCTTGTTAATGATGACATTTTTCTATACAAATATATTGCTATTTGCTATCTGTATTTATGAAAAATTTAAACATAATGCTCTCAAAATTTATTTTCGTTATCATATTTGCAAGTAGATGAATTTTGACTGTATTTGTGAACTTAAATGATTTGGGTGTGGTTGTTATGGTTAGTTTCTCTTTCTAATATTAGGAATATGATTCTGTAACAACTTCAAACTCAAACACTATCAAACCTCTAATTTTGGTGTAGGCCTGTGTGTTCTGCGAAGGTTCGTTCCGTGAAGTAGGAATGTTATGTGGTGATAAACATCTCATGTAAGAGCATATTTTATAGTGAGATTCTTATGGTATACTTATTGTAGAACAACTTATCAAGAGTTAAGACTTGCAGAATTTCTCTTGTAGGATTAGCCGGTTTTTTGGGTTGATGATAAGTGGGAACCACGTTGGCTTGCGGTGATATATATATATATATATATATATATATATATATATTTATATATATATATATATATATTTTATATATATTTATATATATATATATATATATATATATATATATATATATATATATATATATATATATATATATATTCCGCCCCCAAAAATGATAGTTTTTCTGATCCCTTCCTAGCTTCCGCCTATACAAGGTAAAGGTCTAACAAAAAGCTTCTGCATCTGATGGATATCCCTTTACCGTAAATTTTCGAGAATGGAGATATTTTGGTGGATGTCATTGCAGCTTCTATGATGACTGATGAGAGTTGAGAGACATGAGTGGTGGTCAAGCATAGCCGATTTATCGAAAAATGTGATTCTATGTCGTATGGCTTAGAATAGTAGAATAGTAGCTTAGAGGACTTGAATTGTTAAAGGAGGAAAAAAATTTTCTTTTGGTTCGTACGATGATTTAAAGAAAATAGCAACATGAAAATTTCTTGTTGGGGTGGTGTATTTAAATGGAGACTTGTTGATTTTGTGGAGAAGAGTTGTACGTGGTGGCTTGAAGTCTTAATACTTATGTCTTTTTAATATAGATTGATGGCTCCACCTATAAATTTCAAAATACTCCGTTTGTTCGTTTACCTACTTTCACTTTTCATTGTCTCTAAATAAAGATATGCTTGAATATACTATGTAAGATTGAGTATGTCTGGATTAAATGAAGAGATGTGATAATGCCACTAAGGTTTAAAGGAAAATTTAACATCATAACTACACTACTATATGTGTAATAATGGGCTTTCAGTTTTCAGAAGAGGTTAACATATGTTTAAGGATGATTGTACATATTCTAAATGCTAAAATTCGAAATAAAGACATGAAAAGGTCAGACAAACATAGAGAAATTTGCTTATGTTAGCTCAGTCATGTGTAGAGAAGACCGAAAAATGTCACTTATAAAAGTGAAAAGTTGAGAGTTTTTAGGAATTTAGAAGGGAAAGAAGTAGATCAAAAATGATTTGGATAACAAGATTGAATAATGACATAAAGATTTGCTATTTTCCGGAGCATATGACAATATGTAAGAATGAACGAAGGAGAATAATATAAGAAGATGATCATTGATTTTTCTTAGTTGTAATTTAGCATAAGATAGGTCAAATGAAGTCTAATCTTTGTAAGTAACAATTGCTCACGTTGATTTGTTTTGGTTCATGTAAGCGGCTCCATATTGTTGGGATTCAGGTGTTGTTTGTTTGCACATAAATTCCACAAGAATTTTAAATTCGTAGGAAGCTGATAATTTGGATATTGTTTGTTTGACAAAATATACGATAACCTTGCGAATTTAGAATTCCTAAGATGTGTAACTTCCTATACTTCATAGGAATTAACTTACCATACCCACCCCATGGTTTTTTTGGAATTCCTATGGTATTGAAAATTCATTTTGTCAATCAAAAAAATTTCCCGAATTCCTAGGAACTTGACAAATTTTAGGTATTTAACAAAGGAAATTAATTCCTAGGAACTAACAATCCCCATGGGAGTTTACTTCATGTGTCAAACAAAAGACCTCTAAGACTTTCACATCGTTTTATTATTGCCTTTTTGCTTAATATTTGTTTACATAGTTTAGTTTGGCCATTTCCATTTATTTTAGGGATCTTGCCTTTGTCTATTATATCTTTTCTTGGATCAAGCTCATTTTTAGCTCTCTTATGTCTTTCTTTACTCGTCTTTTCACACTTTAAAATAAATCTAATAGGAGAGGGCTTCCACCATAATTCTTTCGGACTTACATTATGTTAACTGCTAAGCAAACAAACTACAAGGATTAAAGAGAATTTTAAACCTCATAACAAGGGAGACACTTTTTAGAATCTATATTGTAAACTCTTTGCATATGAAGTGTCACGAGCGAAGTGGCATTTGAAAGCAGGTCAATATGTGATACATAGCATTATCATATAAGGATTTGGAAATGCAACTTTGTGTTGTAAGAGCATGTGATATGTCATACATGCATTAGTATTGGTCATGTATATGGCGTGAATAGAGATGGTGGGACTCGGATTCGAGTCTCGAAAAAATATCCAAATTCAGATTTATGGATCCAGGAGACCCATTTTAATTTTAAAAAATATGAAAATATTATATATATTCCAAGACTTTCATAGTGAATGAATTTAAAGGGAAGAAATCACTAGTAATTTGGCACCTTAGCATGAGGAGATGATTACATGCTCTATTATATGTTTATGTAAGATTGGGCAACACATGATGCAAGGAATTTACAACGTTTAAGTCTTGGAATTGGCTTATGCACCATGATGCACTAGAAACAATTATTTACGGAATTTTCTGGTTTTATGCATCTAAATATCTCTTGGAAATGAAAATTTAACTTGCGTGATTTCTAAAATACACAGTCGATTGGCTAAGAGTTGGAGTAGATACCCACTACTGCCACATGAAATGTCCTACTAGGCGGCAACACTTCATGATTATTCGTTGCCTTTCATGAAGTTCTCTGCTCGGCATCACATACGTGCACTTATTGTGTAACTTCCCTTTTCTCTTCATAATGTCATCTTATCCTCATCTTTAGGGTCTAAGTTTGATATAATTAGGTTGTTTGGCTTAAAAAAGTCAGTAATGTGTACAAGGAGGTGAAAAGTTCTACTTGGATTGGCATGGTTTTGTGAGGATTAAACCTTGGGACTTCTAAAGTTGACTCACATGATTATTGTCTCTTTTCTTATCTCTTTCATGCTGAGATTTATTTCCAGCTCTCATTGGTTTAATGGGAGAGTTAATTATTGAGTTTTTATATTTTGAACTCTTGCTTTGCACTTGTGATTGTTTTGTGAATGTATGACCTTCATGATGGCTTCTTTGCATGCTGATTTTTTATTTGTATTGTCTGCTATGTCAATTGTCATTTTTTGTTAGGTCATGGGGTTTATGAATTTGTAAATTTTAACAGGTGATGTAGAGTTAACTAACATGCAACTAAAGCCTGAGGCACTCAATGCTTTAAAATTGCCAATCAAAGTAAAGGCTGGATTTCTTGGATCTGTCAAACTCAAGGTTGGTAATTTTTATATGCCACAGCTGTAGGATGGAAACATTCTGGTAAATTTTTAATTTTGAAGCTGAAGCGATGTTATATGAATCATTACAAAGTGTTTTTTCATTATTTCCCTGTTGGTATGCTTTGCTCCATTGGTTAGAATAGCCTGAGGCACTATAAGATCTTCCCTGTTAATTCAAAGGGATGGTTATTCTATTCATTTTCTAATTACAAGAAATTGAGAGATTCTTTCTACATGCTATATTATTAATTTAGAAGTTTCATACGGACCAACTCATCAGTGAGTTCATTTATGGGCCTGCTCAATATGCTGTCAAAGTTTAGTTAATGATGATTTTTTTAGTGAATTGGATGAATCGCAATGTTCTTATGTATAAGTTTTTGGCTAAAAGAAATTGTCAAGTGATGTGAGTTTATATTTTGGATGCATTTCCTTTTTAAGAGTCTAGAATGTTGTATCCTTACTTTATATTTTGTTTCATATTCAATATGCTTATTTTCCTTAAATTTATTTGAAATTCAATCAGTTGTGGTATAGATGGAGTTTTATTATTGCCTATGGACTATGGGGTTTTCAGGTAAAAATAGTCTGCTGCCTGCTGGTGAATAGGCCCATTAGATTCCCCAAAATCGGTTGCAATATCATATGATATACTATTCTGTGTTCTGTTATATTCGTCATAGAGAAGACAGAATGGGAGTAGTTCGTTTCTCTGGCGTGTTGTCTGAGGAGAAATCTGTATATAATTTGCTGCTTTCTTCATATGTTCCTTTTACTAAGTGTTGGAAATTTATTGAGGAGGTTCTTGTAAGTAGTCATTTCATGCAACTCATTCTTCTTTAATATCTTCATCCTTCCTTAGATTGTCTTAGTGAAGTATTTGTGAATAAGCTGAAACAACTATGACAATGTGAGAAATTTCAAGAAAAGAGATATGAGAAACCATATTTCTTGGGAATGCTCCTCAATTGGTATCTTGATTAAAAATCTTGGTGCATTGCTGGGAGATTGGTGTTGGTTTTGATAGACTTTTTACCTCGGCTCCCGCTTTTTTTTTTTGGAGGTTTTGAGGTCCTCAAATATGCAATCTGCTTAGTTATGTGGTAAAAACCTATGATTTTTTAGGTTCTTATATGTATGATTTATCCGACTTCTGGTCCTTCTTTTTCCTTTAGTACGATGTTACTGTTTTTTGGTCCCATCTAATAGCATATAGATGAAACTTCTGGATGAGGATGTTGGATTTACTTTATTTTTCTGTAACTTTTGCATGATGGATCTTAATCGCAGGTTCCTTGGAGTAGGCTTGGGCAAGATCCTGTGCTAGTTCACCTTGATCGAATATTTTTGTTAGCTGAACCTGCCACACACATTGAAGGAGGCAGTGAAGATGCTATTCAGGAGGCCAAAAGAAGTAGAATACGGGTATCCTATTCTTCCCTCTGATGGTTTTTAGTTGTTAAGCTTGAAATTTGAACTGTTTCTTTTGATTGCTGCAACAGGAAATGGAAATGAAGTTGTTGGAAAGAGCCGAACACTTAAAGACCGAAGAACTGGTATGTCATGATCTACTTTATTTTTTCTATTTTTAATCTCACTAGCATAAAGATAGTTCTTTTGTTTTCGATTATTATGGACTATGGTAAAAAGACTCATCAAATCACGTGCACTTCTTATTTATATGAAATTTCAGATAATGGACTAAGGGTCAACTTGAAACAACCTTTTTGTTATTACAAGGGCAAAGTTGCATATATCCAAACCCCCAAACCATGCCTTTGCGAGAGCATAGGTGGGAGCCACTTTATGGGATTGGGTTGATGGTATGTTGTTAGTATATTGATGAGTGACGAGTGAACTGCAAAACTAAAATGTCCTTTCTTTTATGTCTTTTGGGTTAGAGACTAGATGTGTGATCATCTTAGTAGCTTCCGAGATGTCCAGTTTTGCTTTCTCAGCTTGTAAAATAGGTTCAAATGTACATAACTTTGGCTTTTCCCTAATAATTGATTCTTGTGTTATGTTTTATACTATTGGTGCTAGTTTGGGGTGGAAAAATATCTTGTGGTTTCACCAGTTGTTTGTCTCATACATGATACTGTTACTGCATTTTTGAGAAAAGTGTACGTGAAAATTCTGTTGCTAAAGAATAATGGAAAATTGCATTCAGTCTTTTAGGCTTTAGCCATGGAATGACCTGTATAAACACATTTCAGATTGCCCTATATTTGCAGATGTAAATGTAACATTGCACTTGTTTTCTCTGTTCACTATTCTGCCCTAGGCTGGACCGTTGTTACAGAAATTGTGGACTTGGAGTGATGGAATAGTATACCTTGGTCCAGCTCTTTGTTTCTATGCATCTTTAAATATGCAAATATCTTTTTGGATTTTGTGTAATTGTTGAGCTTTTGTGTGATTGGGACCGGCCATCTCTTTATGTCCCCCTCCTCGTTTTTCTCTGTGTGTGTTTGTGTTCGTTATAAGCAGAAACACAGGCTATGCAATTCTATCATTCAAGATATGTCTACCCTTATGCTTTGTTGGTTTTCCGGATGTTTTGGTTATAGTTTGTGGTGACACTTGCCATTTTCCGTATTATGTCCAGAACAAATCTTGGTTAGGATCGTTAATTAGCACCATAGTTGGAAACCTGAAGCTTTCAATTTCAAATATCCATATCAGATATGAAGATGGTGAAAGGTATCTGCAACAACATACAATGTTCAAAACAGTTTCCTACTATAGTAGTATGCACTTCTTATTATTCTGATTTTCTTCAGCAACGTTGGCCACCCATTTGCTGCTGGTGTAACCTTGGGCAAACTTTCAGCTTTCACTGTGGATGACGCTGGAAATGAAACTTTTGTTACTGGGGGTGCATTAGACAATATCCAGAAGGTTTGTGTCTTCATTCTGAAGATTAAAACCCAATCAGAAGAACTATCAAGTTGCAGCCTCTTGCTTTCTTCAGATGATTGTGCTCATGCTTAATTTGTTCCTGTGATCTATATATTATTCATAATTTTAATTTCTAACAGTTGCTTTCTTTTTAAATAATATAGTCTGTGGAATTGGAGCATTTAGCTTTCTATTTCGATTCTGATGTTACACCTTGGCGTATCGACAAACCATGGGAGGATTTGCTTCCTTCTGAATGGTCTCAGGTCGGACACGACACATGTATTGATCATATTCTACTTGTTTATTTCTAGAATCGTGCAATTTACTGGCACAATGGTGATTATCAGGTTTTCAAGTTTGGGACAAAGGATGGCAAAGTGGCCGGAAGTTGTGTGGATAAACATAGCTATATCCTTGAACCAGTATCTGGAAAGGCAAAGTACCTAAAATTGCGGTCAGATGTTTCTCCTGTTACCAATCAACCCTTGCAGAAGGCAGTAATAAACTTGGATGATGTGACGATTTGTTTATCCAAGGTACAACTTTCTGAGTGGGATTTCTTGTGTTGTGGGATGATATATAAGATCTTAAGACCATACTGATGTTGGACTGTAGGATGGTTATGGAGATATGTTGAAGTTAGCAGATAATGTTGCTGCTTTTAATCAACGTTTGAAGTATGCACACTATCGGCCACTTGTCTCAGTTAAATCTGATCCTAGGTCCTGGTGGAAGTATGCGTACAAGGCTGTATTAGATCAAGTAAAGAGGGCTAGGTATGGTAACACACTTCATATTTTCTTTTTTTGTATGTTGCTCTTTGCTGTCATATTTTAGTTTTCCTGCCAGCCCTTTCTGTTTTGGATGTGTAATGTTTTCTATATATGTTTTTTTTGGTTCTGTCATTCATCTGAATTTTAGCAAATACCTGTTTTTCTATTTTATCTTTTTGTGAAAATTAAGATCTATCAGAATTCATAAGTGTGTGTGGGATGAAGCTGAGTGTTTACTGTATGGGTTTTGAGCTCAACAATGGGTAGTCCGGTAGTGTTCATTGTTTCTGAAAGTGAAAAATCCTGCACTGTTTTCTTTTTTATTCTGATCAACCTGCAAGTTGTCTTGAGTGAAGTTATTGTTTTTCTAAGTTTTGTATTAGGCAGTGATTGGCTTCTAATGTATTAGAATGTTTTATCTTATTGATATTTTGATTCAAGTGAGTTGTATGAAGTTGCTAATGCAGTGATCTAATTTAGACCTTTTAGTTCTTCAATATTTTAATCATTTTGTTATTTGTTATTCATGGTGTGTGTTTGTGATTATTGATAATGCTTTGTATCTCTCCTGAGAGGTATGGGGGTTAGTGTATGCATATACAATTGATTGTTTATATTCGATGTGAGTATGTGACATGCTACCTGCCCTTGATTTCCTGTTGCAGTGGGAGATTATCATGGGAGCAGGTGCTGAAGTTTGCAAGTCTAAGGAAGAAATATATTTCTGTATATGCTTTGCTACTAAAATCAAATCCAAGTCAGGCTGTGGTTGATGACAATGATGAAGTTCGTAAATTAGATCGTGAGCTTGATATTGATCTTGTTGTGCAGTGGAGGTGGGAATTTAATGCTTCAGTCTAAATTTTATAACCTGACAGTTTTCACTGCTAATTCAAGTTTGAGCTGACAGCATAATATAAGATTTCTTCATGCTGAATTTTTGTAGGACAAATAATATTGACATACGTTTAAAGTCACATGGTCTTGTCAGTTGTCACCTTGTAGTCAAGGAGGGCTATGATGAAAAATCTCATGTCTTAAAAGATTTCACGTGACATTTTCTGAAAACTTATGAAACGTTAAATTGTGCTTGGATGTTTCACCCTGAATCTTGAATCATGCAATATGCTAGTCTCTATATAGGGAACTCAAATTTTTGACGAGTTCCATTCTCAAAAATTCATCATAAGTGCAACATCAAAATACAAATAAAGCTGCATTATGTTCTTCCTGTTTTAGCCTTTCTCTATCCTCCTTCCCAAGGTTAATGACAAACATCTATGCACCCACCTTATTCCAAATAATTCATGTAATATGCTAGTCTCTATATATGGAACATGAAGCTTTGACAAGTTCCATCCTCAAAAATTCATTGGTAAGTGCACCACCAAAATACAAATATAAATGAATTCTATTCTTCCTCTTTTAGCCTTTCTTTATTTTGGTTCCCAAGCTTAAAGATAGACAACTATGCACCCACCTTATTCCAAATAATCCTAAATTGAGACCAAAGAGGAGACATATGGCAGAAGAGTGAAGAATGAGTCTACGACACTTCATTACTTATGCTACCTGGATATGCAGGAATGAACTTTTCTACAAGAGCATCCTGTTTAGGAGTTATCTTTTTTCCCGTCTTCCCATGGCAAAAGGGCTTTTATGAGCTTTTATTTTTCAAACATTACAGTATGGACTTTAGAATCTACGAAAAGGATCTCACCAGAAAGTTACTGAGTTTCGTGACTGAAAAGGATCCCTTGTGGAGAATTCAAAAAATTTTGTCATCTCCTATCTTTAAGAAGTCTTGTAAGGGAACCTTTTAAATTTTATTTTCCACATAATATGTTTCCAAAACAGGACGTCTGAGGGTTTAGGAATACCAGCATTTTTGTGAATTGGATTCCACTTGCCTTCTCTGAGAAGATAAAATTCTGTTTCTCTAGTTCCCTTGCTTCTCTACACCATTTTGTTCTTAAATCTCAAATGACTTTTTTTAAAATTCCGCATTTTGTATTTTGAGGATCAGAAATGGAGTAGCCTCTTGGTTCTTACCAAGTCATCCACTCATAGTAAGATCTTCTAACATTCTTGTGGCTCCAAATGTCTTTCCACCGAACTGAATCATTTCCTTATCAGATTCGTATTCAGTGTTATCCTACAGTAAGTTTTGTTCAATTTTCTCTATCGCTGACTTGGATATGGAACATGGACCTAATCAAAGTAACTGGGGAGACTGAATAGGGTGCTTCTTATCAATGCTGTGTTACCTTCTCTTGACAAAAGCCTTGATTTCTTTGCTGCAATTTAGTACATTAAAATTTCTCTAATTAGGAATTGAAGCTTTGTTAATTAACACTTCTATAAATTGATCTTAAGCTTGGTTTATGTGAGATAATGAGAGCACAGTAACATTGGAAAATAATATCAGTAAAGAGGAAGATGAGCTGTTGAGTCTGAGAGTTAAGACTTGAGAGAGATAATTACGTTGTATACACTTCATGTAGGGCTCATATCTGTTTACTAAATGGCTTCATTTCTAGAGTGGAACAAGATAGATTCTCTTGCCACACACGGATTGGTTAATTTTGACATACTATAACAATTTAATAAATTTTTATCATTTTATTTTATTTTATTAATAATTATGTACGATAAATGAACTGAAATTAATTTCGGCTAACATCAATTGATGAATCAATGATATTGTTCTATGTAAAATTTCATGTATTATTATCGCATATAAGCTCACTAATCACTACCATGTTTTATCTTATGAAATAATATAATATTATATATATATGCATGTGGTCAAAATTGGAAACATTTTAATAGCATATAGCATCAATACATATTGGAAACAATAGTATTTAAGTTGCTGATTGAACATTTAATATCATTTAAGTAAATGAAGTATTTATAGGGTATTAATATAAGAAAGACTGATGTTAAATATAGCAATAAGTAAAAGTCGTAAACATAGCAAGAAACAAAAGTATTTCTTCAGAGGATGACATGTGGCAGAAGCTGGTTTCTGTATTAGACTTTATTATAGATTATAGATTATAGATGGATAGATGATAAGGAGAAAGCTCCACAAGAGCTCAAAAAGAAATTGTGTCTTTAAAAGATACGGCTATAAGCATTCTCGAAATCTAGCTTACATATCAAACCTTCAACAATAAATCTACACATTCATTTCTAATGAATAGCGTATCAAATTTCTTTGATAAGCAACAAAAGCATGCTGATATGGTCGGACACCTTGTTTGCCTCTTGAGTCTTGGCAAGATTGACAATTGGCTCTTAGGGGAATTTATGTCTTTTCTGATTACTTTGCTCATATTAATGTGTTACCCTTAAGGGGTAACCCATTCTAAGATTCTTTCAAGCCAATGATGTATAAATTTGTAGTATTTTAGCATGAGCGCCCTTGGAAAAGAAGGCACTTCATGCTAGTGGAGGTAGTATTATTAATCCACATTTCACTTTTTTTTATCCCTCTCTTGGGAATTACATTTACATATCTTCCTTATGCCCCACCAATTTTACCTATTACACGATTCAATCATGAAACAAAGGTTGGTTCTTTGATGAAGCTTTAGCTGGAAGATGGATTTGTGATCTAAATGGAGATAGTATATTCTAAACTTTCCATGTAGCTTTTTGGTTAAGGATTTGTGGCTTAACATACTTGTTTTTTAGTTTGGGTGTTATAGGATTGGTTTGACTACTGTAATAGAATGGATTTGAGGCCATTGGCCCATTACAAGGTTATGGGACTTTGTCCCACATTGTTTGTATGGACAACTAATGTGGGGTTTATAGAGTAGATGAGCTTTCTCACCTATTAGGCTTGTCATTTGGGCGAGTTCTCTCGTTTGTTCTATAACAATGGTATCAGAGCCAACTCGGAGTGGTAACATACGGAGCATGACCAACATAGCCGTGACCATCGAGGATCCAACTCGGAGTGGCGATCTCGGTTAGGTCAGTCGTTACTAATGTGGACGTTGGAACTTATGGGGGTTCATATGTAATGGAATGGATTTGAGGCCATCACAAGGTTATGGGCTTTTCATTGGTTGCATGGCAACTAATGTGGGGTTTATAGAGTCAATGGATTCTCTCACCTACTAGGCTAGTCTTTTGGGTGAGTTCTCTCGTTTATTCCATAACAAGCACCTAGTTTTTTACTATTGTCAACCTTTACACTATTCCAGAGCTCTATCCTTTCCCCTCGTCATTAATGGCATAAACATTAACCACTAACGCACTATATGAAAAGCAGTTGCAATGAGGACATTTGTTAATATTTTCAATTTATTCTATAATCCATGGAGTATGTATGCCATGCTCTTACAATAGGTAGTCACTCCTATTTATCATTTGTTTTTTTTCCTTTGTTGTAATTGTGGATTACATACTTTACAGAGTACCATATAACTAGTTTTTATACGTTACACTTCTAAATTTGTTTTTCAATCATGTTTAATTGATTTTTTGAACAATTATCAATTTGGTCTGCTGTTGTCTAGGATGGTTGCTCACAGATTTGTGGGACAGTCAATAGAATCAGACTTGAGGAAACAGCGAGAGAAGAAGTCATGGTGGTCTTTTGGGTGGTAAATAATATAATTTTTTTTCTTTTGTTGTCTAAGATGCCTCAGAGAGCTTAAATTTGTAATTTGGCTTTGTTTCTCAGGGGCGCTGAATCACCCCAAACTGAGAATGAAACGTTACAGTTCACTGATGAGGACTGGGAACGCTTGAACAAAGTGATAAAATACAAGGAAGGTGATGCTGGACAATATCTTGAAGCCAGAAAAGATGTAATGCATACTGCATTTGAGCTTCACATGAAACGGAATGCGTCAAAGTTGATTGATGGGGATGAATGTGTTGCTGAATTGTCTTGTGAGAGCCTGAAGTGCTCAGGAAGTCTATATGCAGAGACAAAGATTTTAGACCTGAAGTTGGGCTCATATCATCTTAAATCACCACATGGGCTTTTAGCTGAGGTCTGATTTTCAAACCTTGAAATGCTGTGACTAGGTTTCTATTTCATGCTTATGAGCTTTTTCTTTTTTTTTCTCCGCTCTTGGAAGCAGAGTGCTACTGTCCATGATTCTCTTGCCGGTACCTTTGTTTATAAGCCTTTTGATGTGGAGGTTGACTGGAGTTTTGTTGCAAAAGCTTCTCCTTGTTATATAACCGTGAGAATGCCTCCCCATGTACTTTTTTGATTCATGTATTGTAGTATTAGTGATGTATTCTGGTCAGTAATATTTTTTCTCTTCATTACAGTATCTTAAAGAATCACTCGATCAGATTGTAAAGTTTTTTGAGAGCACTAATGTCAGCCAAACATTAGCTATAGAGACTGCAGCTGCTTTTCAGGTATTTTTGTATCACTATTTACAACTTAGTTGAAAATGCGGTAATGGTTTCGATCACAGTTATAACATGGTGATGTGGTTAGCGTAACGTAAAATATCAACCAAAAGTATAAGATATCCCAAAAAAACGAGATTTTTTCACACCTTTATTACGCGGTCGATTCGATGCGGTGCGACATTGTTTTTGCACTATGCTTAGTAGTGAAAATTTAACTGAATTGAAGGTTTATTTATCAGTAGAAGGCATGGTCACCACTTCTTTCATCTTCCCACTCCTCACTTTATTGTATGTTTCAAGAGAACAGAAAACCTTTTCCATATATCAGAAAGTGATTCTCTTATTGGGCTATGTTTGTCAACAAAAGTATTTCCATCATTGTGTGAAGTTTTCCTGTGATCATGAAACACATAACTCCATTTATATGAAAAGGAAATGTACAAATCTATTCTTGCAACAAAGGAAATAATAAACCCATTATTGCTTGTGTTCAATAACCATTTTCTGTGGTTATGTTTACTGTTTGCTGATTCTCATTTTGCTCATCCCAGACGACCATTGATGAAATGAAGCGGACAGCACAAGAGCAAATGTCTAGGGCTTTGAGGGATCAAAGCAGGTATGATTTGGTTTTGTTTTTAATGTATTGTAAGGATTCATAATGCATGGAAAAAGCTTTTTCTTCTAGGCTATATATGTTTCATTCTTAGAGCACGGTTATTGATAGGGATTCATCCGGCCTAATCACACACACTCCTGATTTGGATCTCCCCATCAATGGGAGATGTGTTCCCCGAATATTTGCCATCCTCTAGTTTTCAATATGTTTGTAGCTCCCCAAATAGTGGGACCACATGTGGGCATCAATTATTTAAATATGGGTAAGAGAGAAGTATGTTGGTGTCTGAAAAAGTAAGAGCTGGAAATTGGGAATATTTTGGAAGCCCTATTGACTATATAAATTTTGTTTTATATTGAATAATTTTTTTATATTTGTATGAATTTGCACATTTTAATTAAAAATTTCTTTGTGCTGCATTTTTAGGGCTTTGTGGAGATGTAATTTTTTTTCCCTCTGTATTAACTTATGAAAAGAAATAGAATTGAAGAACATTTATAAAGCTAACCAAGTATGTTCTAAGTTGTTGCTTCTGGTATGACCTGTGCAGTTGTGCTAGTAAAAATGATGAACAAAGTATCTACAAGTTTATAGTTTATCCATTTGATATGCAATTATATTATCCTTTTAATTGTATAGTGGTGTTTATATAAATTAACTGAAACATTGCCTAATAGTGCAAAATATTGCCTAAATCACCTTATTACTATAGTATTATAAAGGTTTTTAAGCTTACCGCGGCCCGGATGTAAACCAAAATAACCGCAGAACCATCTGCATCCGTTCCATGACCATTACTGCCACTGTGACAGCGACCTGAATAGCATTTTTGCACTATAGCCCTGTAGGTAACAGCTTGGTGATTCAGTTTTGACCAATACCTTGAAAGCGAGTCTAAATGAAAAGGAAGATCGGAGAATGACATAGAATTGGATCCATCCTTTCATTGATGAACAGTTCTGCCTCCTGGCCTTCCAATTTTTTAGCACATAGAAAGCTTCCCAAGCAAAGCTTTCCCTAGAAGCAAAGTTTGATACACAATTTCTAAATAAGTGAACGTTGATTATAATGTCTGCTGTTAGGTTTCTGCTCGACCTGGATATTGCAGCTCCCAAGATTACAATTCCTACAGAATTTTATCCAGATGGTCAACATGCTACAAAACTTTTGCTCGATTTGGGAAATCTTACAATCCGTACAAAGGTGGGAACTTTATTGTTTAGGAACTGTAAGAGGTCAGTGTTCAATGGAATCTAATATCTACTGCTATTGCAGGATGACCATGGATCAGAATCATCTGAAATCAAACATTTGTACTTGCAATTTGATATGGTACTCAGTGATGTATCTGCTTTCCTAGTGGACGGTGATTACTCCTGGGGAGAAGTGTCTTTGAGAGGGCAACCTAGTTCTTTGAAGGCATCAAGTGTGAATTTTTTGCCTGTTATGGACAAATGTGGTGTGGTTCTCAGGCTCCAACAGGTAAATGGGATTTACTAACATCACATATTCACCTGTTATCATTAAAATTTGTGAGCAGCTGATGTTTTTGATCCTGCTTACGCCAGCGGTACATGTTATTTGTTTTTAAATTATTTTATCTAAAGAAAATACGAGAACAGATGTGCTGTTCAGCGTCTAATGCTTTGCTATATACAGATAAGGGTGGACAATCCATCACATCCTCCCATGAGAGTGGCTGTTCGGGTGCCATCTTTGGGATTTTATCTTTCCCCAGCTCGCTATCATCGCTTGATGCAAGTAGTAAAGATATTTACGGATGATGACAAGGGAGCAGAACCTTTGCGTCCATGGAAGCAAGCTGATTTTGAGGGCTGGGTTTTCCTTTTAACTCGGAAGGTCGATACTCCTTAAATCTTCCTTCTTAAGTTGGTCTTCCTGTTCAAATTTTGCTGCTTCTGGTCCTTAGATAATCACAAAGAATCCGAAATAGAAAAAAAGAGAAATCTATACTGGTTTTGTTTCTGCAATTGTAGAACTTAATTTTTGGTTCCTTTTGTTCTATGCTATAGGGAGTAGGAAACAGGGATGCTGTTTGGCAGCGAAGATACTTCTGTTTAGTTGGGCCATTCCTTTACATACTAGAGAGCCCAGACTCCAGAACCTACAGACAATATCTAAGGTTGGGTCTATTGTTTTATTTTCTTTTTTTAGATTGCTTTTTATTGGACGGCATTTTAAAAATATGTTCTCAATCATGACATTAAAACTATTACACTAGTATATTTTATTATCATTTCACTTGGGTACTAGATGTGCCTTCAATTGTATACTAGTTGGTTGCTTTTGGGTTTATCTAAGAGTAATTTCTTGATGTAGTTCTGTAGTTCTGTGAAAATAGTTCTGTAGGGATGTAGAAGCTATCCTTGATTCCTAGTGGCTGTTTGGTGATGTTATCGGCACATATCTCTCAGTATTTACTGGCATTTATCATTAGCTTTGTCTGTGATGAGCTGGGTCTAGCCTTGCTACCCTTTAGGTGCTTTTATTCCTGGAAATGATGGGTTAATAAGGCTTCACTTGTTGAAGTGCGGGATAACGTTCCGTTGGAAATTTGGTGGTGTACTTGGAATGCAAAAAACCAACTGATTTTTGAGTATTTATTCTCCCCTTGTGAAGGTTTGAAATTCCAAGTTTTTTCGAATCTTTCATGGGACCATATTCCTCGTTGACTCTGTTTTTTGTCTAATCTTTTGTGAGACCATGTTCCTTGCTTGGTCTTCTCCACATAATGCTCATGCTATGTCTAGTGCTTGGGACTAGCTTATCCATAGATCCACTCATGAGGCATGGCAAAATATGAGGAGCACACTTCTTGAGTTGACTTATTGTCTATATAGTTAACTGAAGTTAAAGTGTGTATTTAGGATTTATTTTTTTTTTCTTGTATTCTTTTTTTGTTTAATTTGAATCTATAGGAATCTGCAGGTCCATTTTTCTATGGAACCCAATATTATAATTTTTTATTTTTAGATTATAATGGACTATAGTAAAATGAGTTACTAATCCTTTGCACTTTTCAATAGATCTTGTAAGATGTTTTGTTATCGGACTGGGATTTGTGTGGCCGCTAGTTTCCCAAGAAGGAAGTGATGATCTAGTTGCCCACTTACTTTTTGTGGGTTGTGAATGTATGGGTCACCTTTTTCGGGCTGTGAGCAACTACAAAAAATGTAAATTTATATGTGGGTATATCAAAAGTTACACTGCATTAGTTTCATCTCAGTGCTGTCTTCCCTTAGTATTTTGTTTGATAGCGCATTTTACTTCTTACAAACAAAAAGCCTATCAAAGATGAGGGATTTTTTAGCCATTTGTTTTGTTAAGTGTTAACTCATTGGTTTTTGCAGTTTGAGAGGCAAACAACTCTATAAGGTGCCTGCCGAAATCGTTGGTGATGAGGAACACGTACTTGCTATATGTGATGCTACACGTATCCAAGCCATGGGCAAGGTTCTTCTTTTCCTGTTTCTTTTGATAAATAACAGTATGACAACACTTTTTTCTAGTGTCTATTTTTTGAGGGTTCGATTAGTATTTGAATTTTCGTGCTTTCACCCTCGAAACCTATTGGATCAATTGCAGTTCTTTTTGTATTCTGACTTCTGCATATTTAGGTTGTTGAGCAAGCAAATGTATTGATCTTGCGCTTTGATTCAGACGACTCTCAGAGCGTGTGGCACACCCGCCTTCGGAGTGCTATATATCGTGCATCAGTATGTGGAAAAATGTTTTCTTGTTTTTTGTTCTAATATCTTTGCTCTTTTCTGGATGGTGACTAAAGTAAACTAACTCATTACATCCACTTCTCATTAAATCAAGTGTTAAATTAAAGTAACCTCTTGTTGTAACAAGAGTAAGGTTGCATACATTTTACCCCCCTAATCATGCCTAGGTGGGAGTCACTACATGACATTAGGGTAGTAGAATGTCGTATATCTTTATGCTTTTCTAAATTAGGTGGGAGATAGTTTAACTTGAAGCTGTTATATTTTTACGCTGTGATTGTGGGGAATATGTGATGAACTGGGTTTGCCATGGCTGTGGGTGGTAAGAATTACACTTAATGCGGATTGCAGAGATATTAAGACTGGAAATTGTAATGTAATGGCTGAATTGCATTAATGAAAATGGAATGATGTAAACTAAAAGATTACATAAATGAAATGTTTACAAGCTTTCGAGAGGCATGCACTCTCCAAATGAGTTAAGGAACTCGATACATATATTTGTAGATATCTTTTCTCTTTCCATCCTTCTCTATTTATTCTACTTTTCTCTACTAACTTATCTTCCATACTAACTAATGGACCTTATAGTTTTATAACACCCTCGTAGACACTTCATGTAGTACCCCCTAATTGCAGTGCATGTGCATTACACAATATTAGTAATATGTGATTTTTGAGCTGTTAGTGTTGAACTGTGGTTGCAAGTGGGCTTTTGCTTTATGGCCATTTGTGAATGTTTTTTGATAAGCGCCTTCTTTTATTTTTTGACACCTTAGAGCAATTGTTCAATAAGGAAGTTCACGGCCTACTAAGGAAATGGGGGTCCTAAAGCCTAGGCGCAAAGCGCATGTGTGAGGCTGATTGAAGCGAGGTTTATTTTTGTCTATGAAAATTGCAAATTGAGACAAGAAGATGATGGTTTTGTTTTGCTTTATTTTTGATTCATTTGGGAAAATTCATCATCATCATCATACCCAGTGTATCCCGCTCATAGAAAACTATGGTCAGGGTCTAGGGAGGGAAGAAAGACGATAGCTCATACCCATAAAAAAGAGTGCGGTCAAAGAGCCCCTTGGCTCGAGAATGGTCTTTAAAAATAGAGAAACTTGCAACTTACAAATAAAATAAATAGAATACGTACAAATAACTAAAAATAAAGATAAAAGTAAAGAAGGAGGTAAAGAGAAATAATCAAAGGCAACAAACAATAACAAACAATGGGTCAAAGGGATGGGTTTAGTAATCTAAGACGTGGATAAGGCGCCGCCAACTGCCCCTATCCCTAGGTAACACTAGGTTAGATGAACTAGAGAATCCATGGTTCTAATCTTTTGATATTTCCTAATTAGGTTTAATTCATGTAGGTTTGTTGAATTAGGTTTTGTTCTCCCTACTTGTGGAACCAAATTGAACTAAATTATATTTATTAAATTATTAGAATTTAGTAAATAATGAAATGTGAGAGAAGATATGATTGACAAACCTAAACTGAACTAAAAAGAAGTGCGGAGAAGTCCTTTGGAATGCTTTTGATAGGTTTGCATTGATAATATTGAGTTTATTTAAATAAAAAATATTGCAATAATTTTCTGCTCTCTTTTTAAGTATATGCTTTCTTTGGTGTTTTGGTATGTTATTCCCTCCGTCCAGTTGTGTTTCAACATTTGGTTTCCCTTGGTTTACTAAAAACACTTGTTACCAATAATACTTTGAAAATATAGATTGGAAGAAATCTTACAATATCTGACATAATAATTTTCTTATCTCCTTTTTCATCGATTCTTCCATTCTGTTTTCATTCAATTCTTTCATTTGTCCACGTCTTAGGTTTTCCTTTTGGGTGTAATTTTATCCCGACTTACTTATTTCGAAATTGGGATATTTTAATATCTGACCCTTCACTTTTTCTTGTCCTCCCTATTGCACATTGCATTGAAATTTTTTCCTTAATTTCATTTCCGTTACATCATTTTCCTTGGTTTCTTTTACACTTGAAGTTATTACATTTTACTCTAAGAAATAATGTTGACAAGTGTAGTGTTTCAATTAAGACTCAATATTAAATTGAAGTAGGTCTATCCTCAAATAACCTTGGTGTAGCATTTGAACATTTAATTGACTTGATTTAACTGAAGATGATGAAACATGAACTATTACACTCTGTTACTCGACTCAGGAACTCATATCCGACGCGGTACATGTCAGAGTGTCCAATATGGCTTAATTATGGAAAAATACAATATTTTTGGTCCAAAGTAAAGTAACTAAGTGTCGCACAAGATCCAACATGGATACTTGAGGTAAAATTAAGAGTTTGGGTAACAAAGCTATCATCAATTTATTTTATAAGACTTAAAAAAATAATGAGCTTGAAGTGGTGAAATCTTGGTTCTTCTTGCTCATATAAATGTGTTATATGTAGTATGTACATTGTACAAGTATAATCAGTCTGAATTTCAAGATATTTGTTTTTTTAAAGTGGATTTCGTTATTTAAAAGTGGACTACCCAAGAATTTTGCAGTTTATTTTTGTTGTAATTACTTTAAATAAAACAAAGAATTCACAAAGTAACACCAAAAAAGAAAAGACAAATGAATTAAAGAAATGGATTTTTAATTTAAATTTGTGGCTAATTATTTGGGCAAACTAAAAGATTCTTTTTATTTCCATCTTCCAGTGTTCTCATTCATTTCAGTTGGCCCTTGCTCCCCTAACTCAATTCATTCTGTAAATGAATACTTGTTCATAATATTATACAAATCCTGATCCACTAATTGTTCTCAAATAACTTTCTCCGGTGGTTTACTGTGTATGATTTGGTGGAAGTTTTAGTTCCAAGAGAAATTGCATCTTTTGCTTCCTCTAGTCCGGTTTTCATTATTCATTGACTGTTTTCCACAAATTCTTGGGTTGATGTTATCATGTAGATTTCTGCTCAAATTAGTACTTTGTCTGAATCGTCATCGGATGCTGAAAGCTCAGAATCTGATACTATGGAGCGTAATGGCGCTGTTGATGATATACACACAGAGAAAATATTTATAACTGGTGTGTTAGATGAGTTAAAAATCGCTTTCAACTATAATCAGGAGGTAAAAATTACATTTACTCGCTGTTGCAGCTGGTTACTTTGCTGCCAAATTACATTCTCATATTTATGCTGCCTTGACTTTAGCATGACCAAAGTTTTATGAAGATGCTGCTATCTGAAGAGAAGCACTTGTTTGAATTCCGAGCTGTTGGAGGTCTGGTATGTTTGCTGTTCCTATCAGTTTTCTTCTGTATATGGAATGTACTTGCTTCTGTCAGCATGATTACCTATTGATTTAATCAGGTGGAGATTGTGATCAAGGAAAAAGATATGTTCATCGGAACACTCTTGAAATCCTTGGAGATAGAAGATTTAGTATGTAGAGGAACATCTCAATGTCGTTATCTGGCTAGGTCATTCATTGGAGCCCCTGATGTGAGCATGATATCTGAAGAATCCAGACAGAGCAGTAATGGTGAATTCTCTACTGAAGGCGATGATAAGTTTTATGAGGCTCCAGAGAATCTCCCTGAGAGTGACTTTGTCATTCCTGAAGTATCATCATTTAAACCCCCCAGCTTTAGCAGGGTGCCTGGTCTTCTGCCAGATAGCTCCATTCATTCTACAGCACAGAAAAATGGGGATGTTGATGAATTTGGAAGTTTTGTTAAAGCTCAAATAATAATCTATGACCAGAATTCTCCTTTCTATAGTAAAATAGACAATATGGTGGGTTTCTATTTTTGTTCCAGGCAGTGAAATCTATTTGGTTTCTAGATGTCAAAGTTGTTGTTCCTGTTGTTACTGCAGGTTGTGGTGACCCTTGCCACCTTATCATTTTTCTGTCGTAGGCCTACAGTTGCTGCTGTTATGGATTTTGTGAGTGGAATCACTGTTGAAGATTCAAGTTGTGAATCTTTTAGTGATACCTCGTCAATAGCGAATCAGCAGCTTGAAATTCCTATTGAAGATACTGATCCACAAAATTCGAATGTTGTTGCTCATCCTGTTGTCAAGGGTCTCTTGGGAAAGGGGAAATCCAGAATAATCTTTTGCCTAGTCTTAAATATGGCTCGTGCCGAGATTGTTCTTGTGAAGGAAGATGAAAGGAAGCTCGCTACTTTGTCACAAGATAACTTTCTTACTGATATTAAGGTTCATTTAAGCTTATTTCTTTCCTTATTTTTGTACTATGATGTATACATTGCTTATTTATCATGAAATTGAGTTTTTATTATCTGAATTCTTTTGGCTAGGTTTTTCCTTCATCATTCAGTGTCAAAGCTGCCATAGGTAATCTGAGGATAAGCGATGACAGTCTCTCTCCTGAACACTTCTATTTTTGGGCCTGTGACATGAGGAACCCTGGGGGCAGTTCATTTGTGGAGGTACCCCCCATTTTTTTTTCTTATTTTCTTCTGTGTTTTGTACACTCTATAGATTGAATTTGTAGCTGCGAATTTTTTGATATTACTTATGTTGAGAGTATGCGTTTTCATGATAATCTTGCTGGCTTGGCTTTGTTTTGAACTTGTTTACTTTTAGTCTCTTGGATTTAACATGGTTAGTCATTGCCTATGTATTAACCTTTTTTTTCTGTCATTCCTTAATTTGAAACGCTACATCTAAGGATGCTTAGTATGGATTCTTGTGCTGGCAGGGTGTGATTTAAAGTGTTATGCCTATTACTTTGTGTACTAATTCAGGTTTTGCTTTGATAAGTGGATATGTGGAAGTGGAACATTGATTGTGGTTCATGTTTCTGTTTTGGCACATATCCTGGATTCCAGGTTATATGTGCAAATGGTGCTGGATAATGTGTTGTTCCTTTATGGTCAAATCGTTGAAATTAAGTTTACTTCTGGTGTAGGCGGCTTTAGACAACAACATCAATAACAATGCTAGAGCCTTAATCCTAAAAGATTGGGGTTGGCTATATGAACAAATATATTACTTTCAATGGTCGTCCATATGGATTCTTCTTTATTCATTTTGATTTTGTACTGTCTCAATTTGTAAGTAGAGATCCTTCATATCCCATTCTACTCCTGCCTTCCAAGACATTTTTGGTCTTTCTCATTCTTGCCCTCTTTTTGAGTCCCCCAGGCTCTAATTTTCTGTAATCCTTATCCGTTAGTTAATACCATCTCAAACAATTCTTTTTCATTTTTTCTTCAATACTTGTAACTCTTAAACCCTTTCTTATATCTTTGTTTCGAATTCTATTTCTTAAGGTATGCCCACTCATCCATCAAAGCAATTGGATTTCTGCTACTTCCATCTTCCTTCTATGATCCTTCATACAATCCCATCGTTTTGATTCATATAGTGGCACTGGTCTAATGGTCATACGATAAAACTTACCTTTTATCTTTAACGACACACCTTGATCACATAATATCCCAATAGCCGCTCTTCTTTTTTGCCACCCACACCTAATTCTATGAGTTACATCTTGTTGGATGTCCCTATTACTCTGAAATATAGACCTAAGGTATTTGAAGTATCCACTTGGAGTGATTCCTTTTTCTTCTAGCTTTATAGTGTCGCTCATTATCTCATTTAAATCCTCGTGATTCCATATACTTCATCTTACTCCTTAAGTTGAATCCTCGTGACTCCAACTCTTGTGTCTATCGTTTTAACCTAGCATTTACCCTCCCCCTGGTCTCAGTAACTGCTCCTGTAAGAAACTGACCAATTGACACACCTGGCAAAGATGCTAAGAATGTCTTTTAACTCCACAAAGGTTTATGAACTGCTGATAAGGTTTCGAGTTGCTACCTAGAACGCCTTGAACTTTATCCTGCACAAGTGAACAAACGAGGGCCGGAGATGGGTGTTCTGGGGGACCTCCTCCGATGATTAGTTCCGTAAGAGTGTAAGGAAGGTTGCTTAACCTTTCTCTTAAAGTGTGCAGAGGCCTTTAGCGTTAGAGAAGATATATTAGAGCTTGTTTGTGAACGTGAACAACTTGAAAATGCTTGAATGTTTAGGATTGCTTGAATGCTAAGAGTTAACGACTTAACGTACCTCAGGTAGTGCATGACACTGTGTATTTATAGTAATGGGCATGGAGAGAGGTTCAAAACCCTAATGGCATATCAAACATTTTACCTTCAGAGAATCTTTCTAGGGATCATCAAAAAGGTGTAGAATGTCTTCAGAATACATGTGGAGCTCATTGATTGGCTGATTCCCACTCTACAGCTTCCTTTTGTTTTTTAGTGGTGATTGCAACAGTATAATACGAGGTAGGTAGTGGCACCTTGCCTCATACAAGTATGTCAGTTATTATCACATGATTGCAACTGTCAATTTGTCACTTAACACGTCATCATAACCGTTTTAACCTTCTCAGGGTGCAAGTATCTTTACCGTCGTATGTTATCTTCCCCAGGCTGGTCTATCACTCCACCTTAGGGCCTTCATGTATGGTTGTCTTGGCCTTATAAAAGGTCATGGTGTCTCTCTTAGGGAGTTGGGACCTTTGAGGGAATCTTAATCGGTTTCTTCCTTTGTTCAGGGGAGCAGATAGGGCGATTCTAACCTGAGAGGGTCTCCGGAGTGAGTGTTGTGATTTTAGGATTGTTACCGCCATGTGTCAGGGTGTTGGGACCTTGGAGTAGTTCCTGGCACGTGCAGTGACCTAAACAATGTCATCCGCAAACAACATGCCCCAAGGCATGTCTCCTTATATCGATAGTGTTCTCTTGTCTAGAATCGTTGCAAAAAGAAAGGGACTTAGGACCGAGGCCCGATGAAGACCAATTGTGATCAAGAAATTCTCTATTGCCCCTCCACATGTCCTGATATTTATCTTACTTCTCAATACATAGTTTGCACTATATTAATGTGTTTCTTGGGAATACCCTTCTTTGTCATTGCCCACCAAAGTATTTCTCTTGTTACCTTGTCGTATGCTTTTCCCAAGTTAATAAAAACCATGCGCAAATCACTTTTTCTAACCATATAGTACTCCATCCTTCGTCTCATAAGATGAATTGCTTCCATTGCATATCTCTTTGGCATAAATTCAATTTGGTTATCGGATATGCTATGCTATGCTGTGCTGGTACATCTCCTCATATATATCTCTATCACTTTTTCCCATAAGTTCATTGTATGACTCATGAGTTTTATTTCTCTATAGTTGGAGCAATCTTGAACATATCTCACTTGTTCTTGTAAATAGGCACTAGAGTACTTCTTCTCCATAGGCTTTGATTGTTTAATAGAATATTGTTATAATCTGTTGGCTTTTCAAATCTTAATTTTTAACTTTAAAGTCACAATGCTCTTTCTCAGTGAGGATCATGAACTCTAGTAAACTAATAGATATTTAGTATTACTCAGTGTGTTCATTTCTGATTTGTTTCTCAATTTAAGCTCTTTACTTTTTCTGTAATTGTTTTACTGTAATTTTTGTTTCTTTGTAGATGTTTTTCTCTTCATATAGCTCGGATGATGATGATTATAAAGGGTTTGATTACAGCCTCTCTGGACAACTTTCTGAAGTGAGGATTGTGTTCTTGAATCGCTTTATTCAGGAGGTAAGCAACTTCCTGTTCACCAGTCTACTACTGAACTTTGTTTCGTATATTATTCTCATTGTTTGATTTATATCTAGGTAGTGAGTTACTTTGTGGGTCTTGCTCCCAACACTTCGAATAGTGTTGTCAAATTGAAAGATCAGGTCACTGATTCTGAGAAGTGGTTTACTACTAGTGAAATTGAGGGTTCGCCTGCTATGAAGCTGGACTTATCACTTACAAGGCCGATAATTTTAATGCCTCGTAGAACGGACAGTCTCGAGTATGTTTATGGACTGTTCTCTTTCTAATACCTAGTTAACATAGATTTCTTTAAATATTATTCCCTTGCAGAATGAATACAAATTTATCTTGACAGTAATTAATTCTATTCTGCAGTTTTCTGGAGCTTGATGTGTTGCATATAACTGTCCAGAATACCTTCCAGTGGTTTAATGGCACTAAACACGAAATGAATGCTGTTCACATTGAAACATTGACTATAATGGTAAAGCTTTCTGGCCATATTAAAATCTAGGGTTGTTAATTTTAGTTGATTTGTTTGTCAAGTTTTTCAGCTGAAGTAGTAGTCATACTGACTTTAGCTCCTTTAATCTTCTTTCTACCCATGAAAGTTAATTTCCAAAGTTTTATATCAACTAAGATATTTTGTACGCTTCCATAGCAAGCCAACTGAATCGACTTGATTTGTTGGAGGATCTTGATGAGCTGTCATGTTACACGGGCATAATTATCAAGCTAGAACTATATGGAACCATTTGAGGCAGTTTTCATGTCCGTGCTAGTTTTCATGCAGCTGCTTATAAATAATATATGCAACTACGTCAGGCATTGAAGTTGACTGTTTGTGATGAACCGAATTTTGATCTTGCACTTTATTAGACTACATTGATTTTCTCACTGGACATTTTTACCTTTTTTGTTGTAAAGTGATAGGACAATAGTTTCTTTTGAATGAGCATATGCAATGCACAGTGCACACAGCAATGCAGAAGCCTTAAATCCAACATTTGGGGTTGGCTACATGAACCAAATCAAATCAACATGAGAGATCGAGGGTAACAAAGATCATACTTTATCCTTTTCTATCTAATACCAATCTACTGTTAAGAAATCAATTCCAATGTTCGTCCGCTTCTCCTTCTTCATTCATTCCATTTACAGTCATGTCATTTGCTCCTGCAATTCTTAATTCATCATCTCATTTGTCATGGCCTACCTATTCTGTTTCCAAGCTCGTCAAAGTTCCAATCTTTCATTTATTCAATTGGTGCTTTTCAGGAAACTTCGCTCATGACTGAACCAACATAAACAGTTTTCTGTCTCCGCTGTCAGTTAGTTTATATACACCTGCACGGCTGCACCGTCTATTACCTTGCGAAAGTAGTGACAGTTTGTTGGAGGCATTTGGGTACTGACATTAATATGTGAAGCAGTAATAAATTGATTTCACTTGTGTAGGTTGAAGATATCAATTTGAATGTTGGAGCGGGAAAAAAATTGGGTGATAGCATAATTCAAGATGTCAATGGATTGTCAATTGTTCTTTGGCGCTCACTTCGAGACTTGTTACATCAAATTCCAAGTATAGAAGCGACAATAGAGGTTATGTTATGCATGTCCATACATGCCTTGTTCAAACAAAAAATCGTTTTCGTTCAAAATTTTTGCCGTCTTTTTGCAAGTTACTTGCGTTGTATAAGAAAAGTGCTTTCAACCTAACTTTGCTTCTTTGTGCTTGCAGATGAATGTACTGAAAGCTTCTTTGTCTAACAAAGAATACCAGATCATTACAGAATGTGCACAATCAAATTTTTCTGAGATTCCCAATACTGTGCCTCCACTACAATGGAATCACAAAACACCAACCATTGATTTGGTCGAGTCTGAAGCTACTTTGGATTTAGAACCAACTGAAATTGAATCTCATACTAGAGAAGTCTGGATCAACATGAAAGTCATTGTTGCTATTAACTTAATGGAATTAAGCTTGCATTCAGGTCCAGCAAGAGATTCACCCCTGGCTACGGTGCAGGTAAACATATTACGATATTTCTTGTGGTGCGCTCATTGTTGACTTTCTATTCTATAGCTGCTGAGTTGATGGATGAAGAAGAATTAAGTTTTGAAAGTTTATTTCTACATCTTTAACTTCATTAATATTGTGCTTTGATGCTATATTTTGTGCTTCTCGGAAGTTGCTTATTTTTTCCCTTTAAAGAACCTTCTCATTGGACTGTGACGTAAGATCTTGTACCTATTCTCATTCAAACTTCCTTTCTCATTTGATCCTAAAATTCCACCCCCCCTCTCCTTCTTGTAGCACATGCACATGCTCTGGGCATATCTACTCATAAATCGGTGGTGTTGAGATACTAAAACTCCAATATCAAGTCTGTCCACGACATCAATATATTAAGCTATAATTTCCCTTCGTTTTGTTGAGTGGATGTAGTTGTACCCGTTCGAGCCAAATTGAGGTAGATACAATTACTATCTCCCTTCTGACTTAAATTTCATGTATTTTATTCACTGGTTTAAAGGTGATATTAATAGTGTTAAAAACTGTGAACAGACTAGTAAGATTACGTTGGCATTTGGCTCACAAATTTTAGATTTGTAGTCAACGTAATAATACTTATTTTCACTTTAGTATCACACTAATAAGGACGCTTCATCACATCACCAATAAGATCAATTTAGTGTAACACTAATAATTGTTAATTCATTCGGTTCTGTTCATTGCTAATAAGTTAGGTTTCTTTGAGTTAATTAAATCTTCAATGTTTATAGAGGATTCAGGCCTTAAGGCATCTGGAATCCCAGAGCCTTGGCGCCAAGCCGCCAAGCTCTTGGCGTGAGGCGTTTGTCTCTTCAGAGTGAGGTGTTATCCTTTAAGATAAAGATCCTCTGTGAAAAAACAGGTTGGAGACACAAGAAATGCAGTTGATTCACTTTTTTGTGTACCTCAGTGCATTTTAATGCCTCATTGAAAAGGCCTGGCTCTGCCCAATTAAAAGCCAGGCACCTTGGCACGTTTTTTGAACACTTATAAGTATTCTAATTGTTTTAATATAATACTTTGTTGTGGGTTGTTGTTGTTGTTATCATTATAATTATTGTTATTATCTAAATATTGTTGTTACTTTTTACTTACTAATAAGTGCTATTCAAGACTAATACTCCTATGTACTATTAAGTTCTGTTTGATACTAGGAGTACTAATGAATTCAGTACAATTCACTTTAGTATTATATATGCTTATCATAGCTTTTTACTATTGAGTTATATTATGTCTGTTGATACCTGTTAGAGGGAATAAACTAAAAATTAATTTGTTTCAATATGACATGGGATCACTAATGGTTGCAGATGAACAATGCATGGCTTCTTTACAAGTCTACCACAATTGGAGATAGCTCTCTATCTGTCACACTCCAAAGTTTTAATGTACTAGATGACCGCGAGGGTACTCAGGAACAGTTTAAACTGGCAATTGGACAGCCAAAGAGTGTAAAGTATAGTTCTTTAGGCTTTGAGAATGAAATTGGGCAGATAGATGCTACAATGCTTATTGTCGATGCAACATTCAGTGAGGAGTCATCATTTATCTGTTTGTGTATACAAAGGCCTCAATTGCTTGTTGCACTTGATTTTCTACTGGCAGTGATTGAATTCTTTGTCCCAACAGTGCGGGGCATCATATCAAATGAGGAGGATGAAATACCAATGAATTTAGTTGATGCAATCATTTTGAATGAATCTGTGTACATCCAACCCACTGTCGAATGTACCATTTCTCCTCACAAACCTCTGATCATTGATTATGAAAAATTTGATCATTTTATCTATGATGGAAATGGTGGGACCTTATTGCTGAAAGATAGACAGGGCTCCATTATTTCATCTTGTAGTACAGAAGCAATAATCTACGTTGGAAATGGAAAAAGATTGCAATTCAAAAACATTGTCATCAAGGTAGTTGTCCTTTTTATCTTTCTGCTTATAAATTTGCATTCAAGATGTGAATGAATACTCAAATTGTTACTGTATACTGCAGGATGGTCGATTTTTGGACTCTTGTGTGGTATTAGGAGCCAACAGTAGCTATTCTGCTTCTGAGGATGATCATGTTGTCTTGAAGTATGAAGATGGACCTCCAGAAAATACTTTAAGGAATATTCAAGTTACAGAGCTCCAAAATACTGAAAATAGAAAACCTTCAGAATTCATAATTGAGTTGCAGGTTATGTTAGTTGCTTCATTCCACCCCGGCACCCCCTTTGTTTTATAATTGGTATAATTCTGTTCAGCTTTTACATAATTGCATAAACAAACTGAAGAGCATCCACTCGAAAACGTACTCGGGCATGTCTTGAAGAAATACATTTAATTCTATATATTGGATTCTAATTTAGAAATATGAGAATACATATAATATGTAGAATGACTTTTGTAAAGGAAATTAAGGTGTCTTTGGTGTCCAGATGCTAACAGGTGTCAACGTATATAATATAGCTTAATAATGTATTCCCTCTTAGTCAAATAATCCATTTCTAATTTATGAGAGATTTTACCGCAAAGTGGCTATTTTTACCGCAAAATAATTATGAGAGATTTTAATTATATTACTGTGTTTAAGTTTTAGAAGGATGTATCAAAGCAGAGGTAGAAATTTCGTGTCATGGGGTCAATTAAAATTTGGTTTGGTTCTAGGAATGTTGAGGATGTATTCTTATAATTTTGAGGTCAAGTTAGGGTCGTTTTGAGTCGGGTCATAAATGGTTCGAGTCAAATGCTGATGAATTATTGTGTAGGGTTGCTGTAAGTTTTAAGTTGGGTATAAGTTGAGTCAATTACAAATTGGGTTTGGTGAACTTTGGTTATAACAAGTAAGGTCAAATACAGGTTGAGGGCTTCAGATGAAATTTGATTTTGGGTAGTATCAGACGAAATTGGATTAATTAGAACTATATTCTCTTATATAATACCATTTTAGGTTGTATTGAACCAAGTTTAATGTAATGACACTAAGTTGAATAATTTTTAACTAGTTTTGATATGTTCAAACAAATTCGTTGAACTAAGTTTGGTCACACGAAATTAGATCATATCGCGTTAAACAAATTCATATTTTTTTTATTTAGTTCATTATTGTGTCGGGTCAGTTAGTTTTCGGAGTTGGTTTATAATTCTCTGTTACAATTCGGATTCGGGTCATGATTCTTCTAGTCAAATTGGGTTTTAGTCCTGCTACAGTCAGGTCCAGATTGGTTGTGCGTCAAATGTAGTAGGGTTTGGTTCAGTTTAAGGTCGCTGTGTCAGGTCCATCTGGTCAGCCCTGGTTAATTTTGGAAACATTAAGGAAGTTCAAATCAAGCTGGGTTATATCATCTTTAGGGTGTGTGCTGTTTTGTTTTTCTGATTGCTGCTATTTCAGTCCAACAATCAACTCTTTGATTTTTGATACACTTCAAATTAGCCGTTTTGACCGCAAAAGAATTAATGAAAATTTGATGAGTTTCTCTTCAAGAATTTTGTGTAATTTTTTCTGGTTTATAAAGGAAGGGAATGTGGTATTTTTCATTGATTGCCTCTTTTTCCTCTCTCTCTTATTTTATAGTTCTCTTTACGTTGGCATATTGTTTTTCTTTCTGTCTTTTCTACCTTAACCCCCATTTTATTACTTGTCTGAGTGTCATTGCCTTCTCCCCTCTCTGTTTTCCTCTCCCCTTTCCCAAGAGTAAGAAATTACATTATACCTTTTTACTTGATAGTTGACTCCCCTGCCAATTCCAAGTGGGATGAACAAAAACAATGAAGTGTAGAATTTGTTGTGCTGCATATACATCCAATTATTATAAAGTTTATTTCTTTTCACCACGTTTAATCAATAATTTTGTTGGATTGCAACTTTACTGGGAGAAAATCTTTCAGGTACCAATTACAAGTTCTAGGACTAAAATAGTATATGCGTAAATTATTGTGGCATTTGGCCTAAAAGGAAGGTGAACTGTCATTTTCTTAAGGCAAGGTTATATCGAGTCCGAGATTTATTAATTGTTTGTATTTAGAATTGTTGGATTCTTTTGTCTTTTGGCTTATGCAGTTCTGCTTTTAAATGCTCTTCTGATAGGAGTTTACTTGCAGGCAATAAGTCCAGAACTTACTTTTTATAGCTCATCAAAAGACATTGGTAATTCAGCAAGTTTGTCCAACAAACTTCTGTATGCTGAACTGGATGCATTTTCCAGGTTAGATTTCTCCTGGTCAATAAGACATAAAAGTTTAATAATCCTTGTTTATATGGATCTAAGAAAGACTATTCAATCTGTTGATTCTATGATAAGACTGAAATTGATTTTTGTTGTTGCCTTGTTGGGTTTGATATTGTAGATCTGTATTGGTTTAGTTTTTATATTGATCATCTTCTCTATTTTGTTTCAGTCATTCCTATGTCTTGTCCACAACTCCACGTAATTTCTCACAGTTTATAACTTTTTGTCCAACAAAGACCAAAAACTCTTCAATCCTTATCTATTGAATAGAGATCTTAGAAGCTTGTACATTGTTATCAATGAGGTTTTTTTTGTCTAACTTTGTGAATCCAGCTCATTGATCTCTAAATGAAAGTTGTTTTTTTCTTTTTTTTTTGGTCATTTCTTCATCTTTTATTTTCTTCCCTGTACTTAGCCATTTCCCAAAATGCCAAGTTGTGTGGAAAATTTGATTCTGCCTATCCTTGAGGAAAAGGATATTTACGGGCGTGTTATTGTAAGAGGTCATTTTCTTCATCTTTTGTTTTCTTCCTTGGATCGTTTTACTGGTTTGTGTTAGCATTAAAAGCCATTTTTTTATTCATATAATATCTTTCTAGTACATATATCTCTTTAGAATAGGAAATAATGACTAAATACATATCATTAGGTATTCTGAAGAAAAATACAGTTGTCCAAAAAAAATTTCATGTCCCCTGTACTTATGTCTAACTTGGAGTATTGTATTGCGTAACGGGGCAATGTGGCGATTTTTGGGAAAAGGAATTTGGATGCTTGAATAAAGTACACATGATCTTTTAGAGATTACCATTTCCGTTATTATATTTACATCAAACAAAAAAAAAACCCATATCATTAACATTTCCCTTAAGTAGTTCCATTCCATTTCTATTATCTATATCAAACGACTCCTTAATTTCTCCCAAATCTCAATTAATTGACCTGCAAACAGATGGCAGAAGGTGAGCAAGCCTGTTGAGAACCCCTGATAGCATAGGTTCGTAAGCGTACTAGTTAAGTCACATACATCCAAGAAATGCACCAAGGCCAAATGTTTGTTGGCTTCAAAAATCTGCAATTGTCTACTCTATCATGTTTGACATAATGCTTTTTGATAACTATGTGTTGAAATTTTCTTTCTATTTTGGAAAAATTACCGTGAATAATACAACCTTTCGTTAATTTCCTTACAATAATACTAATTATTGATTAACCATGAATAATACCAACTTAGTGGGTTTTTTTCCTAGAATAATATAATACCAACTTTAGTTTATTAACTAATTTACCAAATATTTTTGTTATATAATCTCCTATAGTTTGATTTTTAACATGTTAGGTATATTCTAGGGAAACACCCCTCAAAGTTGGTATTATTCATGGTTAATCAAAAGTTGGTATTATTATAGGGAAATAAGCAAAAGGTTGTATTATTCTTGGTAAATTTTCCTTCATTGTTTTTAAAAATAAATGTTTGTTGAAATGATCTTATGTAATGCGATTAGTATTTGATTTCAGAATTGTGTTGAAGGGTGAAACTATGGAAATGACAGCAAATGCACTTGGATTGACTATGGAGAGCAACGGAGTCAGAATTTTAGAGCCATTTGATACAAGCATCAACTTTTCGAGAGTTGCTGGAGAGACAAACATACATCTCTCAGCTTCTGATATATTCATGAATTTTTCCTTTAGCATCTTGCGCCTTTTTCTGGCTGTTCAAGAAGATATTTTGTCCTTTTTAAGAATGACTTCGAAGAAATTGACAGTCAGTTGTTCTGAGTTTGACAAAGTAGCTGTGGTGGAGTGTGAGCTTATATCTTCTTGGACATCTCTTTTTGCTCGTGTTACATATAATTAATGCTATTAATTTTTTATCTTGTTCCTATTTCATTTGATTTGACAGATCCCCAGAATGACCAAATTTTTGCCTTTTGGAGACCTCGCGCACCCCCTGGTTTTGTTGTTCTCGGTGACTATTTGACTCCGGTGTTAGTATAGTCTCTGTATACTTTTTCTGACATAAAACTTTCCATAATCTCTATTCTTTGACAACTTCACTTTTGTGTGACAGGGACAAGCCACCTTCCAAGGCAGTTCTTGCTGTAAACAAGAACCTTGTGAAACTCAAGAGACCTGAGTCTTACCGATTGATATGGCCAAGTAGTACGTTTAATGATGTTTCTGACTCAGAAGGCATCAACAGACTGGTCAATGTCATCCAGGAGGCAAATGTAAACTGTTCAATTTGGTATCCTGTGGCGCCAAAAGGTTATGTTGCTCTGGGATGTGTAGTTTCATCTGCAACAGTACCACCTCCATTGTCGTCTTCGTTTTGCATCTTGGCTTCTTTGGTTTCTCCTTCTCCATTGAGAGACTGTGTGATGATTGGAGCAGGCAATGAGTATGTGGATAGAATAACACCTTCCTCATGCTGTTAAAACATAAGAATTGAAGGAAATTGAAATAGATTTTTTTGTAAAGCTGAAATTATTTGTTTTGATTTTACCATGATGTGATTTTTAGTTACTAAGATGAGCTCAGGTTCCAAGGGGATTTCTATTAATTGTTATTTGTTGTGCTTTCATAAATAAATTAACTTTTTCAGGAACATGGAGAAGTTTTTATATGTTCTTTTTAGTCTTCTTGCATGTGATTTACCTGTGATTTGTAATGCAGACATTCGCTGACTTTGCCCCTCTGGCGTGTGGATAATTGTGCTGGGACATTCTTGCCAACAGATCTTAATTCAATGAAGCTAGTTGGTGGAGCATATGACTTGCGTCGTATATTCTTTGGGTTATCAGAGCTCTCACCAGATGTTCCCAGAAGTATTCCTAGTCAGATATCGCCACAAAATGGATCCTTATCTGCCGAGTCTGCAATCGCAAATTCTGGACGGCATTATGAAGTTGTTGCAAGCTTCCGTCTAATTTGGCGAAATCAAGGTTCGAGGTCAAAAAAGAAACTATCTATATGGCGCCCGGTGGTGCCACAGGGGATGGTGTACTTTGGTGATATTGCCGTCAAAGGGTATGACATATTCATCTTTATGCTTCAAATGATGTGTGTGTGTGTGGCTCTAATAAGTATATTGGCTAATAGAATTCATTGGTGATAGGCATGAACCTCCAAATGCCTGCATTGTTGCTGAAGATACTGGTGATGAACTGTTCAAAGAACCTTCAGACTTCCAGATGGTTGCGAGGATTAAGAAGCAATGGGGAACTGAGCCTGTTTCTTTTTGGTTGCCTCAAGCTCCGCCTGGCTATGTTCCTCTGGGCTGTATAGCCTGTAAAGGATCACCAAAGGAATATGACTGTAGCTCATTGAGATGCATACGGAGTGACATGATTACTAGCGATCATTTTTCTGAAGAAAGCTTGTGGGATACAAATGATGCTGGGCTTAGATCAGAACCATTTAGCATATGGACAATAGGTGGGGAATTAGGAACATTTCATGTCAGGAGTGGATACAAGAAACCCTCCAAAAGATTCGCAGTGAAGCTTGCACATAAATGTGCGACAGATGGCAAGGAGGATACATTCATTGATGCAGAAATTAAAACATTTTCTGCTGCATGTTTTGATGACTTTGGTGGATTGGTAAGTGGTATTTTTTTTTTCTATTGCTAATATGTTTTACAAAGCTGTTAAGTGTCTGACCTTGCTTTAGGCTCACCTTATGCATCCAATATTAATTGAGGAATCTCAGCTACTTTGCAGTTCTTATTTAATTAAAAAAAAGTTCTTTTCAGAATGGCTCCTATTCCTCCTAGTTTTCTTTCTTTTTTCCTTACCCATCATGTAAAAATTGATGTCTGATAAAAAAGATCAGACTATATAATTATGGGTTTTGCTATATACAGCCTCAAGTATTACATGTAACCATAAAGAATACACTTTTTAGATATAGAATTTATTTGAGAATTTTTGATAAAATCTTGCATCTATCCAACTAGATCAATGCACAATGTTTCTACTTTAGCTTATATGTAGTCTTTTGGCATGTGTATATCGTTTCTCTAGAATTATTGGTAGCTTGAATGGTTAAAGTCTTGGGAGTTGGGATTGTCATGTGTCTAAAAATTAGAGACTTATATTTCTTGGCATAATTATCTACACAAAAGTTTGCTGAAATTTACTGTTTTTATCCAGAAAACCTGACTATTACTGTCTGGTTGCAATGCGTAAAGTAGATTTCTTTTCCTCGCATTACATCTTAATGTTGATCTTGCTGTGTTGCAGATGGTCCCATTGTTTAATGTATCCTTAAGTGGTATAGGATTCTGTTTACATGGAAGGCCTGACTACTCAAATTCCAATGTCAACTTCTCTCTTGCAATAAGGTCATACAATGACAAGTATGAAGCTTGGGAGCCTGTGGTGGAGGCAGCTGATGGATTTTTGAGGTAAATCTTTTTTGATGTGCTTTTCTTGAACTCTTGATAGGTTGAACTGTTGAAGTACTTAACTGTTTAATCATTTATGTTAAAGTCAGCATGGTTAACATTTCCACGGTAACTTCAATGGAAAAAAGGTATAGTAGCATTAGCATGTGGGCGTGTTGACTTAGTAGTTTAAGTAGTTGCCTGTGGTTTGATGGGGTTAAAACACTTTATTTATAAAATATTGGGAAAATTAACTCTGAAGGTCTCACCTAAAGGTGAGTTATCTTTTAAAAATCTGACCTTTCATTTATCCTAGAATGGTCCGACCATTGCATTCCTTTATTGTACAGCGACACCCTTTACTTTAAAACTTAAATACTTGAAAAAATAGAAAAATAATTAGCTAGAAAAAACGCATGCCTCAATTGTACTTTTTTTATGTTGCTGAAATACGTTTCAATCTGATTATCATCACATAGCATATGTGCATTCACCAAGTGCAGCACTTCAGGAATTCATCTCCTCAAAGCAGCTCAGCTGGATTACCTTCATTAAAATATAAGTAGCTAGAATGATGACACCTGTTTAGATGTGATATTGTGGAAACCATTTCATATTTTGCTTATGTTGTTCCAGTAGATATTAGTTTAATTTTTCTGATATCAGCATGTAACCCTGGACAAGGAATGATTTGATATGAGGTACGGAAACAGGAATATGGAACGCTACCCTAAGTGAATCGAAAACAATTGGGTTCAGAATATATAATTCTGTAAATATTTTACTATTTCAAAAATAAAATTATGGTTTTAAATTTAAAGGGAGGAAAACTTGTCACAAACTACAAAGTTATGGATTCCATCCCTTAACCATTGTAGTAGAAGTTGACTATAAATTTTAATTTAAAAAGCTTTCAAAAATTTTAAAATTTTAAAAATAAAAGAAAAATATGACAATTTTACCGCCAACCACATTGTCTTCAACTTCCCATTCCCATTCCCTGATGTGCCCCCCTCTCTGCTCGTTCTCTTCCTCTTCCTCTTCTTCTTCCCGCCCTCTGTGTTATAAAGGTTGCAGAACTAGGCAAGATATGTGATATTGATTTTCTCTACTTCAATTGGGTTTGGCTTCACTGCAGCAACCTGCTCTAAACATTTCCAAACAGGTATGCTATTCTGAAGCAGTAACAAAACACACCAAGAGACAATTTAAACCATATCTTGAGACAATGGCTACTTGTACACGCTCATTCTTCGAAACCCATAATACTTTCCTTGCATTCGGGTCACTAAGCTTACACACCTTGAAATATAAAATAAGAACATGTCCACAAAGGCTCCATATACGAACACACAGTTGCTGAAAAACAAGTCAAGTTCCGTATTAGAGATGATAAGTTTTGTTCAATACATATTAGTTTTAGATTTTGAACAATAAAAACTCATTACTACTAAAAAGGAAACAACAAAGAATTAGTAAAATTTAATTTCAATAATCAGTAAAACTTGGTTTAATTGAAAAACTAGATTGGTTTGAGAGACTGGAGTATAATATTTTTGTGCCTAGAAAATCTTTCCTTTTGTATATTTCAACTTTCTTTGCACATACTTTTCAAGAGTTTGTTCCTTCTTAACTTGTGAACTATGGCTCTCAGACTTGCTAAGCACTCCAACCTTAGTTATGGGTCTCACTTGGGCAAAATAAAAAAGGACGCTTCTCTTGTCCTGCATAAAGTTCTACCAATAACAATATTAAAGCTTGCTTAGAAGCTCTTACAAAATCCATATGCAACAACATAATTATGCTTGGTCTCCCTTGGTGATGTTGAGGCTTGGTCTTTTTTGATATATATATCTTTCCCACTTTGAAATTGTAAATAGGTCTTTAAATTGGTCTTCAATTATAACTTGGACAATGTTTATTCTTCTGAAAATGTTTGACTTTTGCAAGACAGCTCTATACATTTATTATGTTTTTTTCCTATACCAGAAAACTTTACTTTCTTACGAATTATTTTATGATACATTCTGAAGTTTATTTTTTTTAAATGAAATTCCTTGGTCCTTTTGGCTTCTTTGGTGTATGGGTTGGTAGTCCTTTTCCTAGTTATTAAGTTAGATAATAATTCTTCATTAAATGTATTTGCATATATATTGAAAACAAAAGCACCTTAAAAAATTTCATCAGTACAGCCTTTTTCTTATCTTGCCCTCTCTGCCACAGCAGCCACTTCAGACTTCCTTGCTAATATTGTTGACCTGTCATCTTGTTTTGTTATGATTTTATGTGTTAAGCTTTATCACTTTCATGACTTGGTGTATTTATGACTGAAGGTTTTGTTTCCTGATAGTAATTAGGGCGTGTGAGTGGTATTTCTGCTTTTTCTGTTGTGCTGTTGAAATGTTAGTGGATGGTTAGTTAGTACCACCGTTATTGTAGTTTTTGTAACTTACATCTAGATTTTTGTTTGTGTGGTGGTTGACGAGTTTCTGAATTTCTTATGTCTTTGAGAAATGCACAATATATGCTGGTTGTTTCATCTTTCTTGTAGTATTTGGCATCAATCACTGTTTAATGGTGGCAATATCCAGGTATCAGTATGACTTAAATTCCCCTAGTGCTGCTTCACAGTTACGTCTCACTTCCACAAAAGATTTGAATGTGAATCTTTCTAGTTCCAATATCAATATGATTCTCCAGGCTTATGCAAGCTGGAGCAGCCTCAGTGAAGTCCAAGAGTCCTACATCAGAAGAGTAAGTTTATTTCTTTTCCGGTTATGGATGTATGCTACTTTGTGATATATAAATTTGAATATGGATCTCTAGACTTTTTCTTAATAATCTGTTGTGCTATAATTATCTCTTATGATACAACTACTTCTACAGGAAATATTTTCTCCAACTCAGAAAGATATCTCTGCTGACAGTGTGCATCATAAAAGAAATTATTTCATTATTCCATGTAACAAGCTCGGTCAAGACATTTTTATTCGGGCCACTGAAATCAGGGAGCTTTCAAGTGTGGTAATGATGCCATCTGGGGATATGAAGCCTCTAAAAGTTCCTGTATCAAAAAATATGTTGAACTCCCACTTAAGAGGGAATATTGACCAAAAGATTTATACAATGGTGACATTGATAATTGCTGAAGCACATGTATGTTCATTGTACCATCCTGTGCATATGATTCAAAACTTTACGATTTATTTATCATGTTTTGTTAAAGTTGCTCTACTTTCCTTTTACTTAGGCTCTATGCTAACTGTATAGTGGTTTATTTCTCATACGATTCTAGAAACTCGTGTCTTAATCTTTTTTGTTAGTCCTGCTTTTCTTGTGTGTGTGTGTAGGGGGGGGGGGGGGGGGGAGGAGGGGGGGCTGTTCTAACATATAGTTTGATATGTTAGAGCTCATTCCATTGTTGAAGCTGTGAATACTTGCTGCCTAGATTTCCATCCAGATTTCATCAACCACCACCATTATGGATTATGGTATTGTTGAGACATTCATTTTGGTGTGCTCCCAGTTGATCATGTGCTACTCACAGGTGATGAAATATATAGAAAATTGGAAGGAACAATATCATTTTGTCTTGTTATGAAATAGTTTTCACAGTGCAAATCTGAATTTTCTCATACATGATTCTTATTGTTTGACACCTGATTTTCACATGTTAAATAAATGGCATTAATGACCTGTATCCCAGTTTTGATATTAGTTCATCTCATAATTTTTTGGAGTTATGTTTTACTTGAAATGTGTGTATACATGTATAGGAGCAGGGATAGCTATTCTCGTAAAAGATTAAATGAATAGTAAAGAATTGAATTATCTCTGTTTTTGTTAGGACATGCTCACTCTCATTTTCATGGGAAAACATACATAACCATTGTGTATTTGTTTTGTAGTTGTTAGATAATTAACTATGCAACTTGAGTATTTTTTCTTTCCAAACATGAAGTCATGAACCAGATGATCCGGAAACCAGATTTGTGAATTATCTCATAATTTCTATTAGAATACAATGGATATAAATGGAAGTCCCATGTCTATGCTTGTTATTGTGTGTCTCTAGATTCTTTACCTTTTGTTATCTGTTGAGGATTTTACTTAATGAAGTTATTGTGTTGAAAATGCAGTTCAAAAAGGTGGATGGTCTGTCTTCTAGTCAGTATGCTGTAGCAGTGCGCCTTAGTTCTGAACCGATGCTATCAGATGTCAAAGTACTCGATCAGCAACAAAGTGTGCGTACATGTGGCCGGCGCGCTGAGGCATGCAGTTCTTCTGAGCTTGATAGTGTTAAATGGAGTGAAGTTTTTTTCTTTAAAGTTGACTCTCCGGTATGTCAAAATTGATTTCAAAATCTAATTTTAGTACTTGGTTTGTTATGTACTTATGTTGCAATCTCGTTTTTCCCTATACCTCAAGCTCCTTAGTGACCGTTCTTGATTTCTCTGAGTGAGTCACTTACTCACTCTTATATATTTGTTTATCTGTATTCCTGCGTATGCAACCTCTGAGTATTTGTTCATCTATGTTGAGGCAAAGCTTAGCTGAAAGTATATGTACTTCCAAGGAGGAAAAGTAGATTAGTGGTGTGCTCGTTTGAGTGATCAGTTTGGTGGATCTATTAATGTTGGGAATTCAGCTAAAACAAGCTATAAATCATGAGGCTCCTTGTAGTTCTGCATAGCACAATGCTTGTCACTACCCACTTTTCTCCTAACTCAATACCCCTCTCCTTGCCAACAATAACTGGAGAAGAGAAGAGAGGGTTATGAGCACAACTTTCTGGTTTTTAGCTTTAGCTTAAAATAACCTAGAGGTTGATGACTCTGTTTTTATTGTAAAAGTCACCAAAACCTGCCTTTTATCCCTTAGACATCTGTATTCTTTTTTTTGGATTGTGTCATGAGTCATGAGTATTCATGGATATCAATTCTCTTGGTTCTTCTATTGTGGTCATATATTTAATATTTGTGGCCATCTCTTCAAATTGAAAGCTGAAGGGCCGGTAACAAATATTTGTGCTTTTATTATCTTTCTTTCTATAATATCACATGCACTTTTTTCATGTGAGCAGGATAATTACCAGTTGGAGCTTATCATGACTGACATCGGAAAAGGTATAAATGTGTTTAAAAATCATATTACCCCCTCTCCCTCTCCCAGTTGACTCTGAATTTGGGTTCATGTTGCAGGTAAAATTGTGTTTGCTAATTACTAGTTTTTCTGTTTGCCTCTATTACAGTAGGATGAATGATTGACCTTAAAAATAAAGAAAAATATCTGAATTTATTTGGTTGTTAGGATTATGGCTTTGGCATTGTGGTGAACGAGTTTTACCGGGGAAATCCATTTCCTTTTATGTAATAATGTAGTAGCATGCAACATGATGAACATATTATCGAAGGATGATATTCTGTTGTTTTTTCAATCTTATTTTCTAACTGTTTGCAAGAAATACATAAAGCCACATAGGTAGTGCCGTCTATGAACAAAAGTAAACATAAAGCGCCAAAAAATTTGCTTTCCTAAAACTAACAAGGGCCCTTCCGTGTACAAAATCCAGAAAAGTGAAGTATCACTTAGGGCCAGGTACTTGACTCTCGTTATACATATTTATTATAAAAATGTCCATAAAAATTTTACAAAAGGACACTATTGTGCTACACCCTCAGCAATCCTTGTTAGTCATCAAGAGCACTACCAAGGCACCAATTCACCATCTCCGCACTACAACATGAAAACTTGTTTTGCATGTTACAAATTGATTTGCCTGATCATGAACATACCTACACCTGTCAAAACGGCCCCTTGGACAAGTTTTGGGTGGGTGATTTTTGGCCAGCTTGTTTTTATTTTGACCAGGTTTGAGTTGACTGAATGGGTTTATGGTTTTATAATTATTAAAAATTTTCCAAAAAACTACACACACACACACATATATATATATATATATATATATATATATATATATATATATATATGTATGTATGTATGTATGTATGTATGTGTATGTATATATATGTATGTGTATATAAAAATAGATCAATATACAGCTTTTTAAGGCTTCAACAATGAAATTTTGATTTAATATATCAAATTGACTTAACATATAGTGGGTCCAATCGAAAAATGTTGATTTTGAATTGAAAAAATTGATAAATTTTGGAAAAGGATAAGAAAAACGGTCATTACGGTCAGATTTTTCTAGGTCGGGTCATTTTCGGGTTACGGGTCAAAATTTTCGAATCATGACTTAATTATTTCCGTTTAGGTTTCACGTTAGTCTCGAGTCGGATTAAAAATTGACAAGTCTAAACATACTTAATGATAAGCATCAAAGGGTAAAGAATTTAAGGACGAAAGAGCAAGTGATAATCAATTGACTCTTTCTTAAAACAATATTAGCTGTCAATCAATTATATCAAACGCTTAATATTAATGAACTTCAAGAATTGGATATCATGCCTGTTATACTGAGAAGCATCACTTAAGTGATAATTGTGTTCATGATTTAACTCTTAACGGCATCTGCAAGCCACTTTGTTTTGTATTGAATTACTGGGCAGGTAATCCAATTATCTTAAATTATAATGATATGTAATTTCCTTTATACATCATCGAATTACTGAACTTCCATCATATGAAGCTCAAAAGCAACATTTAATGTAGTTCTTCTAATCTATCTGCATATTTGTTGCTTATTTGTTATGTATTTCCTCTCCTATAATTTATGTCCATTCGTCTTCTGTAAATTTATGGTCTTTCATGTCCTGTGAACTTATGATCTGTATGTTCTTGCAGGAGATCTAGTTGGATCGTTTTCCATCCCCTTGAAACAAATAGCAGCTTTTGAAGGTTCATATTCCCATGATGATGGCAATAAATGGAAATGGGTTGATCTATTTCCTCCGGAACCTAAGGTGCTTTTCAATTTGTTTTTAGCTTTTTTCTTGGCCAATATTTTCTGTTCCCAAGGTTTGCTAATAACCGGACCTGACTTTAACCAGCCTATAGTTCCTGACCTGGTGTCAAATTATACTTTGCAGTGATGTAACTGCCTTTGTGAACACGAGAACTGACATTTTCTGACCCAAACCTGAAAATATACTAGATGCACACCTCTAGGTAGACCTCATGCAAAACTGAACCATTGTCTATAATTTTCAGATGTTGTCCAAGGGAGAGACTTCAAACAAATCACATGGAAGATTAAAGCTCTCTGTTCTTTTCTCATCAAATTCAAAATTCGAAGCGGAAACCAGGAAGGATCCGTTTGCTGATGGTAAAAAGTCTGGGTTTATCCAGATTAGTCCCAGCAGGGAAGGGCCATGGACTACAGTAAGGTTGAATTATGCTGCTCCTGCTGCTTGTTGGAGATTAGGCGATGACGTTGTTGCAAGTGAAGTTAGTGTTCGAGATGGCAATAGATATGTGAACATCAGATCCCTTGTTTCAGTTCGTAATGATACTGATTTCACACTTGATTTGTGCCTGAGGGCCAAGGAACAATCTGAATCAATGAGGGGACTGAATGATCCACGGGCACATGACAAGTTAAATTTGAATAATGAAAGGATAGAAACCGTAGATTTTTTTGAAGTAGAAAAGTATGTACCTGATGTTGGTTGGGTTTGTTGCTCTGGAAAGCCTTGTACAGATCAATCAGCTGGTGGTGTAATTGACAAGGTGAGTGTAATTACCATTGTGTTTGTTCACTTGTTTCTCATTGGGTCTATCAGTGTACTTTGCTTCTTTTGTTGATGATACTATATTTTGGTTTTTGAGTGCACACATCCTAATTGTCAAATATGGGTTTCTTGTATTCATTGATTGGAGGAATCCAGCTTTTTGAAATTTGCTAACCTTCAGCATAGTGTGGTTCATTGATTTGGAGATAGAGCTCTTAAATTCAAGAATTAGACTTTCTTTTATTATAGGTTTTTATGTCAGTTAAAGTCCAAATTTGGAACTGAAAATATTCCAAAGTGACCGCTGGCCTCCTTTTCGGTGTGCGGGTAAGACATTGATGCAACCCAGGCATTAGTCTATAACTCTATATCTGCAGGGTTTTTATTTGATACTGAGGCTTTTATTTGTTACTGTGTTGAATATTATTTCATCTACTTATCTCAGAAAATATTGAAATCAAATCTGCAAATACCTTTTAAGCCTTTAGTAATAGTGATTCTTTGTTGAGTCAAGTTCCAAATTTTGAAGTGACGTGAGAAAGCTCAACCAGGCTTGTGTTGCGCCGACAAGCAAGTGCGAGGTAGGCTAATTGTTAGACGAGCACCCTTGATGAGCACACTACGCGTGAAGATCCTGCTTAGATTTGTTGATTGTACTCAGAAGAGCATATGAGATGCTCGTCCGAGCACGTGTGGTTAGTGGAATTAATTATGCAGATTTTTTTAAGATATCAGATTTTCGGGGAGAAAACTGCCTCTGAGAGCGTTCTAGAGAGAGAACAAGAAGGGAATCACCACTGGATAGGGAATAATCTACAAGAGTTCTTGTGAGAACTTAAAGGAAGATTTCTCTATTGAGAGTTTGAGAATGAACCCGTAAAAGAGCTCGAGAGCCAAGTTGGGGTCTTCGTAGAGGGAGAGAGTGCTACATAGAGAGAGCTAAGAGTGTGCTAATTTCATTGTTTTTCTATGTAAGTCTTGATTTCTTTAATTGAGAATCTTTTGATTGTTGAGGAGGAAGAAATTAGCTACCTATAATTTTTGTATTTGTGTTGAAATTTGGTAAAATTATTGATTGTTGTGTTAGATAGTGCAACAATTATGTATACCGGATTGAAATTTTTCTATGTAAATTATAGTAGGGTAGGGTAGGCCTATTAGATATATAGTTCTTTAGTTTGAATTATGACGGAATAAAGTAAGATGACTCATTAAATCATGCGTTGTTCTTATTTATGTGAAGCTGCACATGATGTTTGCTACTAAGGGTCAATCGGAAACAACCTCTTTGTTAGTTTTATCATCAACAAGGGTAAGGGTGTACATGTGATCCTTTTAAACCCCACCCAAGGTGGGAGTCACATAATGGCATTGGGGTAATGGAATGTTGTTGTGTGTACAAGTTTTATATAAACACCAAGTTAGCAACCTTCTCTCCTTTATAATTTTTATCTTTGTGAGAGTAAGAGTATTAGAAAGAGTGAAAAAAACAAGGAGGGCTCACCTGATTATAAATAGAGTGTAGGATAGAAAAAAAATCATTTCTCATCCTCAAAGGTTTACCAAGAATAGAGGACAATGAGAGATTCACCTGTTAATCGTTAATCGATTCTTTTACTTATGAGGCAAGAAGGCTTTTCATTTCTTATTATATGGCCGAAAGTGGTGGTTTTAAAGACTAAAAGTCTGAAATCATATTGGGCATAATTTTTTGGTTTTGGCTTATATATGCCTTTTGTATTGTAAAAAAGGTTGATCTGGAATCGTGGCGAGAATGGTGATGAAAATTTAGTGTAATTTTGATGGAAGAATCTCTTGACAAGTTTAATAGTCATGCTTGTTCTACTTCAATCATCTTATTTTTTTAACTAAATTCTTTCCAGTCCATTACCATTTGGAGATGTGGTTAGGTGGAAATGAAAAACTATGAGCAAAAAAATTTCTTTATGATCAACTTTTCATTACCATCGGAATGACATGGTACATTTCATGAAAATTCACACCACAACTCGTTCCTATCACCAGTTATTACCGACAACCAAAGGGGCCGTAGGAGTAGTTATATTCCCTCAATCCTCAAATCTTTATTTCTATGGACTATGAATTTTAACAATCTGATTACCTATGAAGTATAAATTCAATGTCTGAAAAGCTCTGCTACTGAATTATTCAACAAGAATAAAGAAGTTAAAAAGCTTTTATTAGTCTGTCATATTTTTTCAGCTAGCAGTAACACATTGATTCACTGTATTCTGAACTCACTTTTTCAATTCTTTCGGCTTCTGTCCTTGTGTTTTCCAAGTGATGTTTGATGTTGAGTTGTCCCTCCAAGCCTAGACAGTAGACACTAGTAGGTCTGTTTTGTATCTTTTTTTGGTAAGAGGCTAAGAGCTGCTACTAAGCTTCCTTAACATGCAGATAATCTCAGGAGAAGGATCACCGTTGGGATGGGTATGGGATGATGATTGGCATCTTGATAAGGCATCATCTTGTAGCTCTGGTGGATGGGCTTATGCTCCGGATCAGGAAAGACTAAGGTGGCCAGAGTCTTATGATGCCGGAAATTATGTGTTACATGCAAGGCAACGCAGATGGATCAGAAATAGGAAACGGATCTCGAGTGATGCACAACAACTTGTATCCATTGGGATCCTTAAGCCTGGTGAATCTACTCCACTTCCTCTTGCGTGTGTGACGCAAGCTGGATCTTATGTTTTGTTGTTACGACCGTTAAATTTTGGTATTTCAGATGAATATGCTTGGAGTAAAGTAGTAGAAAAGCCTGCTGAAATACAGAGTTCTGGTGAACCTCAAGAAGATGATGTGATTTGCGTATCCGATCTGGTGGAATCTGAGAAACTTTTGTACTGTGAACAGAATAGTGGAACTTCTTCTCGTGGCTCCCATGGAATGTGGTTCTGCTTGAGTGTGCAGGCTACCGAAATTGCAAAAGATATTCGCTCAGATCCCATCCAGGATTGGTGTCTTGTGGTTAAGTCCCCTTTAAATATTGCCAATTATCTTCCCTTGATAGTTGAGTATTCAATTCTGGAAAAGCAAGCAAGTGGTCACTTTGTTGCACATTCTAGAGGCATTTTTTCCCCTGGGAAAGCTGTGAATGTATATGCTGCTGATGTTACAAAATCTTTATTCTTGTCTCTGCTTCCACAAAAAGGGTGGCTTCCATTGCATGTAAGATTCCAAAAACAAAAACACACTTATTCTCTTATCTTGATGGGTTCTGATTCTGAAATCTGGTGTCACATCTATCATAATCATTCTTCACGTCTGTCATTGTTTTATGCAGGAAGCTGTTCCCATATCTCATCCTGGTGGAGTGTCATCCACAACTCTGAGTTTAAAAAGTTCAATTTCTGGAAGGTCACCCTCATGCACAATATACTTTCTTGATATCTTCAAAACGAAATTGTTATTTGATATGTTCTCTCCTGTATGTGTCTCGTCCCTTTGTAATACTGAAAGCTCTAAATTTTCTATTGGTGTAGGAATGTTCAAGTTGTTCTTGAGCAATTTCATGGCAAAGAACAACCATCAATGCCGAAGGTCGTCAGAATTTACGCCCCCTATTGGTGTGCTGTTGCCAGATGCCCTCCTCTTACATTTAGGCTAGTCGATTTGGCTGACAGAAAGGCAGAAAAAATTACCTCTCCATTGAAATCACGAAATAGCAATTCAGAAACAAGTGGAAAAATTACTGAAGATGAATTTCAGGAAGGTTGCACAATTGCTTCATCTCTGAGCTTCAAATCAGTGGGACTACAAGCATCTATTGCCAATGATGGTGAAGATTCATTTGGACCCGTTAAGGATCTTTCTCCACTTTGTGATATGGTACATTGCATTTTATAACTGATCACTTTCTATTGCAGCCTGCTTACGTGTGGTTTATTGACACATGGCTGTGTCTGATTTATAGGATGGATCACTGGATTTGTCTGCTTATGATTCTGCTGGTAATTATATTCGAATGTTCATAACCATCAAACCTTGCCCTTATCAATCGATTCCTACAAAGGTATTCCTAAAAGCTCAACTTTGTGACGATAGAGAGGACAGTGAAAATGATGAAGCTCTTTTTTTGTTAGGTAATCTCCATCAGACCATACATGACTTTCACAAACAGAACAGGTCAGGATGTCTTTATTAAGCTGAGCAGCAACAATGAACAAAAGGTCTTAAGGAAATCAGATTCAAGAGTGTGCTTTCTTTTTCAGGAAACAAATGAATGTAATAAACTTCAGGTGATTAAACTTCATACCAAAATTCTTAGGTGATTAAATTTCAGGATGTATTTATTGTAGAAGTGAGGTTTGAATAAGATGGTGAACTCATTTCTTTCTAACAAAAGATCTTGTTTGAAAATTTATGTCACTTGTTTAAGTTTGTAAGAGTTATGTTAACGTTTGAAAGAAATGTTGTAGATTCGCTTGGGGGATACCAACTGGTCATTTCCTATTGAGATCCATAAGGAAGACACACTCTCTCTTGTTTTAAGGAAGGAAAATGGCAAACGTTTATTTGTGACGATGGAAGTTCGAGGCTATGAGGAAGGATCACGGTTCATTGTAGTTTTCCGTCAAGGCTCAAAATGTCCCTTCAGGTATATTTCATTGTTTATTTGAAACATGCTTGTCAAATATTCTACAGGACTGATTTTTGAACATTATGTACATATAATGCTTTGCACTCCTGTATGTAGTATGTATATTTGCAGTCTCCATAGGAGCCCATGAATTGACTTGTAGTTGTTGTAGGATGTATAATTATGGGTCTGTCTGTTCAAGTTATTTGTACTTGTAATAAGTCCAGTTTAATGCTAATCTATTCAGAACTTATTCTCGCATTTTCACTTCAGTTCAGTTTTGTTCAGCACTAATAAGTTCAGTTCAGTTTAATTCAACATTATTAAGGAGTTCAGTTCAGCTTAGTTCACTAACAAGTCCAGTTCATTTTAGTACTTTTAAGTATTTATCATCCTCTCAGATTTTAAGTTTGGTTTTGTTTAGTTAAAGAGGAGAAGCCCTATGTTTGTGCTTGTGAACTTGTGCTGTTAAAATATTGTGTTTGGAAAATTACAATTCCAATTGTGAGAAATACTTGGATCTTAAATTTTGAATTTAAAATTTTAGCTTAGTTCACTAACAAGTCCAGTTCATTTTAGTACTTTTAAGTATTTATTATCCTCTCAGATTTAAGTTTGGTTTTGTTTAGTTAAAGAGGAGAAGCCCTATGTTTGTGCTTGTGAACTTGTGCTGTTAAAATATTGTGTTTGGAAAATTACAATTCCAATTGTGAGAAATACTTGGATCTTAAATTTTGATTTTAAAATTTTATTTCATACAGGATTGAAAATAGAACGAGTAAGGCAATTAATCTCAGTCAGAGTGGATTTGGTGATGATCACTTAATCCACTTGATACCTCTGTCTACAACAAACTTTTCTTGGGATGATCCGTACGGTGACAAAACTATCAATGTTAGTGTCTATAGTGATAATAGAGTGAGTACATCAACACTCAATTTGGAAACTGCAGTAATGTGTATACTCGAAGGAACAGGAGTACAGTTTCAACTTGTGGACACTGGCAATATCACTGTTGCTCGATTCACGGAGGAACAACCGTTCAGGTATACTGATGGCCACCGAAGGCTTGAAACTGGGGAGAGTCTTCCGATGCAGAGAGCAGTGCGAAGTACTGTTTCACCCTTTGAAGTTACTGTAGAACTTGGTGTGCTTGGTATCTCTGTGATAGACCACAGACCTAGAGAGCTTTCTTATTTATACTTGGAGAAGGTCTATATAGCATATTCAACTGGCTATGATGGCGGGACTACGAGCAGGTGAAGCTATTTGACTTCATTTAACTATACCCTGTTTTTTCGTCTTAACTTTAATTAGGCTTAAGACGACCAATTTGAATTTACTTTGGCAGAAATTCAGCAAGACCTATGATTTAATAAGAAGCTACTCTGGGATAAATAGTACACTATTATCTCATTGTTTAATATAGATGACAGAACCTTTAATAAAATTGAAAATATTCCTCTTTGATAATATGGGTATTGGTCTACTGTGTACTGGAGGAGGATAGATTTTTTTTTGATGTATTTAAAGCTTAAATCATGTCATTTTAAGTGGAGTTTCTGAAATTTTATGTTACTAAGAGGATTACTTAGGTACACTGCTTGAAGTGAACTAATTGAACATAAAATCTTTTGACATTTGAATTTTAAAAAACAAACTAAATGCAAAACGAGTATTTACTCTTAAGTCATGCTGCTGTCATGTCACATGTGCTCCTCTGTAGCTTTTAGATCAGGCATCATTCGACTGCCATTCATTTGATCATTTATGAATAAGCTGACTGATTAACCTTCATGTAATCCAGGTTCAAACTCACTATAGATCAGTTACAGATGGATAATCAGCTTCCCTTGACGGCGATGCCGGTTTTACTTGCACCTGAGCAAACTGATATGCTACATTCAGTATTGAAAATGAAACTAACAATTCGAAATGAGAACACTGATGGCATCCAAGTGTATCCATATGTGTTTATACGAGTAATGTTTCTATGTTTTTTCTTGTTCTTGTTTATTTCTTTTGGTTCATGACTTCATGTAGACGACCCGACCCCAAACTTTGGGATTAATGTTTTAGCATTGTTGTGGTGATTCCTTACTTCACTGTTCAATTAAAGGATCTATAGCTGTGTCTTACATTTGTTGCCTCTTCAGGTGACTGATAAATGGTGGAGGCTCAATATTCATGAACCAATTATTTGGGCTGCAATGGATTTTTACAATAACCTACAGCTTGATCGTCTTCCACAAAACCCAAATGTTACACAAGTTGATCCAGAGATACGTATCGAGTAAGAATTCATTTTGTGAGCATCCTCATATGTGCTAGGTTTTAGGCCTACCGCTTATCTATGTTTGTTTGAAGAAAATATAACTTTTGGGACTTGCATTTTGAACTGAATGTTCATTCTTCTTTTAATTGTTGTCATCTTTTAGCTGCCTGTTGATTTACTTTCATATGCCGTTCAATTAGCTTCTCCTGTGATTCGAAGCTTCATAAATGTCATCTATATTTTTCAGCCATGTAGATGTATCTGAAGTAAGATTGAAAGTTGCTCTGGAAACAGCACCAGCTCAAAGACCGCATGGGGTTTTGGGAGTTTGGAGTCCTTTATTATCAGCCATCGGCAGTGCATTTAAAATTCAAGTGAGCTTTCGAGTAACTCTAATAAGTGTGATGAAGTTTATTTTCTCCGTCTTCTATTGACAAGTGATTTTTTCTATATGAATATTACTTTCAACTTCCCAACCGATAAAATTTGTCAAGGTTGTTATATTATTCCCAAATAGCCTAGTTGGGGTATCAGAATGTCATTCACTTTGAGAAGTGACAGTACTCTTGGATATAAGTACATAATTTACAGTAATCCTAATTTCCTTGAAAAGTTTGATTTTAGAATTTAGACCCTAGCTTTTTATTAATTTTTTACTTGAGAAATGCAATCAATGAAGAGACAGAGAGTATGGGAGTTGTTTATAGTGGTTGAAGAAGGTGGGGGTCATTGGTGCAGTAGAATTTGTTTCTGGTTGACGGTCAATGATGGTCAAGCATTGTCATGTGTTAGTTAATTGGGGAGTTCAAGTCCTTAGGTATGGGGGAATCAGGAAGAGAGGGTATTTGGGGTGTTTCTATTCTTCAAAAGTGGCTTAAGGAAATGGAAAAAAGTGAACCAGAACCTCAACGAAAGGAACTTAGTACGACCATTTCATTTCCCTTTCCTAATTACCCAATACCAAATGCTAACGTATAGCTCGCAAGTGTAAGGGGATGGGCAGAGGGCTAACTTCTACCATCGTTCAATTGGTGAAATTCAAAGAAACCAAGTTATTTTGTAATCTTTGTTTATTTTCTTAGGATTGCTGTCCCCTTCTTTATACTCTAGATAATATAAAAATAAGTTATCTGATTAAAATTTTGCTTAAACAGGTTTTTGACCAAAAAATTATGGAGTGTTACACTCTCTTTTTCTTATTTAGTCGGAACATATATATATATATATATATATAGAGGAAGAAGTTCAAGTGAGAACCATCCTTATATGAGAACCGTGAGAACCAATCTGCTTGACAAAAAATTGTTACTTTTTTACTAAAATGGTGTTACTTTTTGGCATAAAAGTGTTATTTTTTTTTTTGAAAACAAAGATGATACTTTTAGGCAAAAATGTGTTACTTTAAGAAAAAAAATTCTATAAAAACTCTCAATAAGGTGTTACTTTTCGAAAAAAATGTGTTAAAAGTAACATTTTTCAACATTTTTGTTACTTTTTGCTAAAAAGTACCAAACTTTTTTAAAAACAAAAGTAACATTATTTTGTCCACAAGTAACACCTTTTCTGTGAAAAAGTAGCACATTTTTATCGATGAGATTGATTCTCACGGTTCTCATATAAGCTTGGTTCTCACTGGAACTTATATTATATATATATATATATATATATATATATATATATATATATATATATATATATATATATATATATATATATGAGTAGAAGTTCAAGTGATAACCATCCTTATATGAGAACCGTGAGAACCAATCTGTCTGACAATAAAGTGTTACTTTTTTACTGAAAGGGTGTTACTTTTAGGAAAAAGTGTTATTTTTTTTTTGAAAAAAAAAGATGATACTTTTAAGCAAATAAGTGTTACTTTAAAGAAAAAAATTCTGAAAAAAAAATCACAAAAGAGTGTTACTTTTACATAAAAAGGTATTACTTTTTGAAAAAAACATGTTACTTTGTATTTATATTTTTTTCTGAAAGTAACACTTTTTTTCTTTAAACTACCAGATTTTTTTAAAAACAATAGTAACATTTTTTTTTTGCAAAAGTAACGCCTAAATTAACACATTTTTATCGGAGAGATTGGTTCTCATGGTTCTCATATAAGCTTGGTTCTCACTAGAACATGACTTTATATATAAGAAGTTCCAGTGAGAATCAAGCTTATATGAGAACTGTGAGAACCAATCTACTTGTTAAAAAGTGTTACTTTTTTACAGATAAGGTGTTACTTTTGGATAAAAAAAGTGTTACTTTTAGAAAAAAAATATATATTTTTCAAATGGATCAAGTTCTAGTGAGAACCAAGCTTATATGAGAACCGTAAGAACCAATCTGTCTAATAAAAAAGTGTTACTTTTTTGTAGAAAATGTGTTAATTTTGGACAAAAAAATATTACTTTTCAAAATGAAAAGTTGGTACTTTTAGCAAAAAAGTGTTATATTCAGAAAAAAATATATTTTTGAAAAAGAAAAAACATAATACAAAGTAACACGTATTTTCTGAAAAGTAACCCTTTTTATACACCTTTTTGTGAATTTTGTTTAGAATTTTTTTCGTAAAGTAATACTTTGTTGCCAAAAAGTATCATCTTTTTTTTTCAAAAAAAGTAACACTTTTTTGTTTAAAAGTAACACCTTTTTAAATGTAACATTTTTTTGTCAGGCAGATTGTTTCTCATATAAGAATGGTTCTCACTTGAACTTTAGCATGTATAGGGTTAAGTTCCAGTGAGAGCCAAGCTTATATGAGAACCGTGAGAACCAATCTCTTCGATAATAGTGTGTTATTTTTTACAGAAAAGATGTTACTTTTGGACAAAAAAATGTTACTTTTGTTTTTAAAAAAATCTGGTACTTTTTAGCCTAAAAAGTGTTATTTTCAAAAAAAATATAAATACAAAGTAACACATTTTTTTCGAAGTAACATCGTTTTATGTTAAAAGTAACACCTTATTGTGAGTTTTTTTTCAGAATTTTTTGTTAAAGTAACACTTTTTTGCCTAAAGTATTATCTTTGTTGTCAGAAAAAAGTAACACTTTTTTGTCTAAAAGTAACATCTTTTTAGTAAGAAAGTAACACTTTTTTGTCAGATTGATTCTCATGATTCTCATATAAGGATGGTTCCCACTTGAACTTCTTCCTTTATATATATATATATATATATATATATATAGGAAGAAGTTTAAGTGAAAACCATCCTTATATGAGAACCATCAGAAGCAATCTGTTTGACAAAAAAGTGTTACTCTTTTAATAAATAGGTGTTACTTTTTAGCAAAGAAAGTGTTATTTTTTTGAAAAAAAAAGATGATACTTTTAGGCAAATAAGTATTACTTTAAAAGAAAAATTCTGAAAAAAAAGTGTTACTTTTCGAAAAAAATACGTTACTTTGTATTTATATTTTTTTATTGAAAGTAACACTTTTTTGCTAAAAAGTACCAAATTTTGTTAAAAACAAAAGGAACAATTTTTTGTGCAAAAGTAACACCTTTTCTATGAAAAAGTAACATATTTTTATCGGAGAGATTGGTTTTCACGGTTCTCATATAAGCTTGGTTCTTACTGGAACTTGACACACACACACATATATAGGTGTGTGTGTATATATATATATGCATTCAAATTGAATTAATAGAAAGAATGTATAGATAAATTTATATTCACTTATATATATATATATATATATATATATATATATATATATATATATAGGGGAGGGATGCATTGAAAAGGGGTTGAAAATGAGAAGGGTAAGAAGGACTTTACACCCTTAATTTCACTAAAATAAAAAAAAATCTATGGTCATGATTGAGCCAAAAACTCATAATTGTTTAAGTAACTATGTTACACAGAAAGGTAACTATGAAATAATTTTTAAAATGTTCTTAATTTATAACATAGTATCTTTTTTGTATATATAGTAACCAAACAAAATCAAACAAAAATCCTTCTCACCCTTCTCATTTTAAAATTCTTCTTATTTGATCCTACATCTATATATATATATATATATATATATATATATATATATATATATATATATATATATATATATATATATATATATATTTGTGTGTGTATATATATATATGCATTCAAATTGAATTAATAGAAAGAATGTATAGATAAATTTACATTCACTTACAATAGTAAATAATTCAAAAGTTCTTTTGGGCTGACTAACCTGGAGAGCCTATCTGGGGGTTCTTTGGAAACTATGACATTTCAGGTGTGTAATTGCAGTTTTAACACATTCATTTGGAGTTTAAGCATCATGGATTTTTTCCTTGATTCTTACAAATTTCGCTAAAATGATCATATGTGGTAGTAACTCTGTAACATCTATCATATGCAGATTCACTTACGAAAGGTTATGCACAGAGACAGATTCATGCGAAAGAGCGCTGTGGTTCCTGCCATTACAAATCGAATCTGGAGGGATTTAATACACAATCCTCTGCATCTCATACTTTCAGTTGATGTACTAGGCATGACAAGATCTACTTTAGCTTCGCTTAGCAAAGGTTTTGCTGAGCTTTCTACTGATGGACATTTCCTACAATTACGTTCAAAGCAGGTTCTGCCATTTTCCTTAATATGAAAATTTTATTCCATGAATATGTTGAAAATAATTGAATATTACTTCAGGTATGGTCTAGAAAAATTACAAGTGTAGGTGATGGCTTTATCCAAGGAACTGAAGCTCTGGCACAAGGTGTTGCATTTGGCGTGTCGGGAGTTGTTAGGAAGCCTGTTGAGAGTGCTAGGCAGAATGGTGTTCTAGGACTTGCTCATGGATTGGGGAGAGCTTTCGTGGGGTTCATTGTGCAACCCATGAGTGGAGCACTAGATTTTCTTTCGTTAACTGTTGATGGCATTGGTGCAAGTTGTGCCAGATGCTTTGAAGTGTTGAACAACAGGAGCTCGCTGCAAAGAATCAGAAATCCGCGAGCCATACATTCAGATAGTATTCTTCGGGAATACGATGAAAAAGAAGCTCTCGGACAGGTAACCTAAAACCTCATATTTCTTTTGGCTTGAACGTGACTAGCCATTGTTTGACAAATGTCAAGGAAATCAGGAAAATATAGATGTCTCAATTTTGATGCTGTTGAGATTCTACTATTGAACCCATAGTGCAAAACCACGCACGCATTACTGCATCATGATTGTACTGTAAAGTTCTTTGAGCTTGTTGAGAGTCTTAAGACAGGCCAAGACAACCGCAAACCAATTGCAAAAGTCTCTCTGTGGCTTTATCGCGACCATGGCTGAGAATGAAACTAATTAAACCTTACATCTCAAAATCATTGATTCAATAGACATGGCTTTTTGGTTTGATCTTCCTCCAGAAAATTTATTACCAAAAAGGCCTAAGAGTATAGAGCTACCAACACAAGAAGGGACGATGATCCAAATTCTCACCCTACTAGGCATAAAACACAACATTTGAAAGCTTCTAAATGAGTTGTACCCTTGTACTGCTTCAGTCCTTCAAAAGGTTTTAGTATTCACTCTATTTAGGGAACAATCTAAGGGAGAGCCTTCACCTTAAAGGTTCTTTCTCCCTTATTCTTGATAGAGTAATATAGTAGAAAGTCATGAAATGGCTACTCGTGCATAAATAGGTTTGTAAGAAACAACAACAGTAATCCCAAAGCCTTGATCCCAGCTGTACAGGCTGGCTCCATGAACCAAAACAATTCAACGAGAAAGATCGTTCTTAACAAAGTGTATAGTTTATTAGCCTGTTATTTTTAATACTAACCAAGAACATCGATTCGAGTGATTGTTAAATGTATTCTCTATTTGTTTGTTGGGTTTGGTATCAATGTTAACCGAATCCATTTGTGTAGATTTTATTGAAAGTTTGTCACCTCTGCTAATATTGCAGTGGGATTGATAACTCTTAACCTGACCTATCATCTGAAAGGGTATCCTATCTTATTATCTGGTTCATTAAATTATGAACCTTATAAGATTCATGTTTCCTTCACTACTATGAGTCATTCTAATTTGGAGTCTAATCTCTTGTTTTGATACAGATGACACTTTGGCTTGCGGAAGCTAGTCATAACTTAGGATGCACAAAAATCTTTAAAGAACCCTCCAAATATGCTTGGTCCGACTACTATGAAGATCATTTCATGTTGCCTCAATTAAGGATATTATTGGTTACGAACAAAAGGGTTATGCTTCTTCAGGTAAAGACGAGAAATTGGTTCTTATAGGTTTAGTTTACTATCCATAATTTTCTTGGTTGATTTATTCTCTACTTGGATCTAGATCAAAGATTTGGAGAATATGGACAAAAAACCTAGCAAGATCATGTGGGATGTACCTTGGGAAGACCTGTTAGCACTTGAGTTAGCAAAAGCAGGAAGACCTCAACCGTCTCATCTGATTCTTCATCTTAAGACTTTCAATAGATCTGAGCCGTTTGCTCGGATCATCAAGTGCAAGTCTGTTGAAGGATCTGAAGGTGGAGAACCGCTAGCAGTTAAAATCTGCATGACTGTACGAAAAATGTGGAAAGCCTATCAATCTGATACAAGAAGCTTAATTTTAAAGGTCAAAAAACAATAATTTATCCCTTGGGTCACTAATTCCCGGATACATTCTTTCCTCATTAGTTTATCCACAAACAGGTACCTTCAAGTCAGAGACGTGTGCACTTCTCTTGGAGTGAAGCTGATAGGAGAGATCTTCAAAGCCAAAATAAAGCTACTGTTATTTCAAGGGAAGCGTCATCATCTAGTTCAGTGTCGCATGAGAGGAGGTTTGTAGAACACAGTTTCAACTTTGTTAAGATTTGGAGTAGCAATATGGAATCTAAAGGCAGGTGCACGTTGTGTAGAAAGAAGGTGAGAAATTTGGTTCTTGACCTGTATGCCCTCTTAACATTGAAGGAATTTTTCCTAAATTAAATTTCTTTTCAGGCTGTTGGGGATGATATCATATGTAGCATCTGGAGACCAGCTTGTCCTTCTGGGTAAATCTGGCACTCTTTGTTGGCCTTATTCCTTTCATTGTCTCCATCCGTTTAATGCTAAATCATGCCTGCATTTCCTGAAATTATAGTGCTATGATCATGTCCTTTTTTTTAATCTAATTTTTCAATTGACACTTAAATTAATGAATGATTTTCTTATAACTTTTTGGTATACAATTGAATATATTTGCATCTCACCCCCCCACCCCTTCCCCCCCCCTCCCTCTCCATGTTGTCCTTGAAAAGGGTTTAAAGGAAAAAAAAGAAATAACCTTAATACTGTGGGGTGATGCCGTGATGGAATAGAGAAAGGAAAATAATGGATGGTAGAAGAGAAGGAAATGTCCTTGTAGTGTACAATGGTAAGTATATTAGTGCACGAAAGTGACGAAACTTCTTGCTGCAAATTTTTACAAACTCGATATTGGAATTTATTTTTCTGGACTGCATTTTAACTGAAAGTAAACACAGTTGATCATTTTTTATTTCCTGTCACTAAAAAATCTTGCAGCTATGCATATCCTCTCTGTTTCAGGCTCCTGATATGAACTTAAATTATGATTACCTTTCCATTGTTGCTCAAGTGGCCACACTTACTTTCTATATTTTATCCATACTCAGGTGCTTAATTAAGCAGTGTAATTTGTATCTAATCCTGTTTTCTTAATCCTAGTCTATTGTCTTGTTATCAAATTTCCCTTGCATGTATTTAGAAACCTCTGCATGTACCTTCTCATGTATTGAGATGGGGTAGAAAAAATCACACATTCTTTTATTCTTTAGGTATGTGTCTATTGGTGACGTAGCTCATATTGGTGGTCATTCGCCAAGCATTGCTGCTGTCTATCATTACAATGATCAGATGTTTGCACTTCCAGTGGGCTTTGACTTGGTACGAACTCTAATATTCCTTTTTCTTGCTTTTTATATTCTAGAAAATAACTTGTGTTCTAGGACGTTTAGAAACATCGTAGGCAGCAGATTTTAGTGTAGGCTATACTGAAGAGCATTTGGAGAATAGCAGTTTAAAGTTTAAACTAGTTGCCACTTAATTATGTATTCAGTAATACGTCAGAACTGCTTCTTTAACCACTTCTATCCAACATGACTAGTATCACGGTTTGGGGAACCAGGGAACATTCTTTCTGATATGTTTTTTTTTAGATCATTGTTCCTCCGAATTCCTTCTTTTGTAATACAAGTGCCAATTAACCATATTTGTAAAATAGATGACATGAAACGAAAAATTATAGTTAACAAAAAGACAGAAGAGAGAAATAGGTAAAAAAAAAGTAGCATTAAGCCACAAATAGGAACAAATGATTAAAGAATAGTGAGTAGTGATAACAAATGACAATGGGACGTGATATTGAGAAGTTGGTTCATATTAGTATCAATATGCTCGGGCTGTGGACACAAGCCTCGAAGTGACCCTGAACTGAGTTTTTGAGTTAAAAAATATTACTATTGGGAGAACAGACCCATATATTCCCCTTGAAGGATGCAAATTTAAAAACCCGGTCAAAACAAGTACTAAATACGTCTACTTTTTGGGCATAATCCTAGATGCAACCTTGACGATTAATTTGACTTTGAAACAGCATTTAAAGAGAAACAGACCCTGCCGAGTGCCTTTAATGTTCTTTAATTTCGTAAAGCCAGCCGAAAAGGTACCATCACGCCTCGAGGTGTTGGTACTTATTTTGATAAGCTTCTCAAAATTTGCAGCCCTTAGATGCTTGAGAAGTCCTAATTTCCTAGTCAAAAACTCTATTTCTAGAAAATTGGTGTCGGTGTTAAAATGGACTGGTTTCTCATAATTCAGCCATTAAGAATTCTTGGTGGTGAATAACTGTTTTCCCAAAAAAACGCATTATTTAACCACAAGCCCATTTCGAATAATTTTATATGGCTGAAGTGTTGCCTTGTGGTTGTTTCTTTCTTTTGTTTTGGAAGTTAAGGGATGTTTTTTTCCTTATTTTGGAAGTTAAGGGATGTTTTTTTCCTTATTGTTGCTTGATATCACTTACCCACCTATTTGTCACCTGTGTTATTAATGAATGCAAAATAGACATTAATAATCTCAACTGTTGATTATTCTATAATAATCCCAAGTTTGGGGTGTAGTTTCTCAAAATAATCCCAACTATTGATTTTCTCTTATAATGCATCCAATTTGGGTTTATTATGAGCATGAATCAATAGTTGGGGTTATTTTGAGAAATTACACCCATACCGGGATTATTATAGAATAACTAATAGGTAAGATTATTTTGAGTGAATGGACAATAAGTGGATTATTATTGTCTATTTTTCCTTTGGAAAAATTGATCTTAATAATCCTACCTTTTACCCAAATGCTATGAATAGTCCCAACTTTGGATATATTTTTTAATACACCAACTTTTGCCCTTAGTTTGTCGTCAGCATACTAAAAGGGTATGCTGATAGCAAACTAAGGGCAAAGGTTTAGTTATTAAAAAATAATCCAAATGTGGGATTATTCACCGTAAATGGGTGAAAAGTTTGGATTATTATATCAATTTTTCCTTTTCCGTTTTAATTACTCATTTTGCCTCTTGATTTCACTATTTTTTTACCTGTTTGTCGCATGTTTTTTTTACAAATTTGTGACTTCGTGCCATTATTTTTACCAATTAGCTGATTGGCGGTAATACAAGCACCTGTTATTAGTCGTCTTACTGAATCTCTTGTGATTGATGTAGGTATGGAGGAATTGTGCAGACGATTATATAACTCCAGCATCTATATGGCTTCCACGAGCTCCAGAAGGATTTGTCACCCTAGGATGTGTGGCTGTACCAGGATTCAAGGAGCCCGAACCCAATGTAGTCTATTGTGTGGCAGAATCATTAGTTGAGGATGCAGAATTTGAGGGAGAAATGATCTGGTCTTCACCAGATTCATATCCATGGCCCTGTTACTTTTATCAGGTTCAGAGTCCTGCTCTTCATTTTGTAGCTTTAAGACAGTCCAGGGAAGGTTCTGAGTGGACTCCAAAGAAGGTGCGTGAGGATGTGCTTTCTTCATCGGTCTCATTTGAGACTCACTGAGCCGTGCTCCTTTTATTGGAAATATTGTTTTCTTTTAAACATCCTGTGTTTATACCATACATAGGGTCTTGCTATTGATGTACATATATTAAATACTTTTCTGGAGCGATGTTCTCGTCTGCATAGAAAATACAGTTTTGGGCCTTTTGACTGCTAGATGTCTGAGAACATTTTTTTGAATATGTAGTATAATACTGTAATTCATGATTGTAAAATCCTCAAAGAAAATAAGACATCAATTTACAGGGAAAAGGATGGAATTTTCTTGACCTATTATAGTAGATAATTCACTAAAATGGTAAACTGAAAATTGATTTATCTTTTTAATATTTTTTCGATATTTTATTTTAATTTATCTTTTTTTAGAAAAATAAAACTTGATATAGTAAGTCATCCGGTTATAGGGTTTACTCTTGGAAAATATCTCTCAAAGTTGAGATTATTCATGGTTAATCAATAGGTGGGATTATTGTAGAAAAATCATGAATAAGTTGGATAATTCTAGGTAATTTTTTCCTTTCTTTTTGATAGAATTGGGGTTTATACAATGTTTATTTTTTTTCATGTAATTGAGCGACAATATGATGCAAAAGTCAAAGTGGTTCGTAGTCATAATAGTACTGAATTTAAATGTATGTGTGACTATTTTGAGCAAAAGGGCATTTTATTTCAAACATCATGTGTTGATACGTCTTAACAAAATGGAAGAGTTGAGCGTAAACATCGTCATATTTTGGGGTGATTGTGTTTTGGCCGCTAGTTATATCAATAATAAAACTCCTTCCCTCCTTATGAGGTCCGATTTGGCCTATTTTCTTATTTTGATACATTACAAGTCTTTTAAGTGTTTGTGTTATGCTCATAATCATCGATCCAGGATAAGTTTGCAAGTAGGAGTGAAAATGCTTTTTTATTGAGTATCCAAATAGCAAGAAAAGAGTCAAAATGATTAATTGACATTTTGGTCCCTTTTGCTCATTTTGCATCATTTTTTTTTTAAAAAATGGTTCACTACTTTTTTTTAATCTCATCTATACATTTTACTGTTTATTATTTTTTTAATTTCATTTATACAATCTATTCATTCTCTTTATTTATTATCAATATCTATTTTTACTTAAATAAGACTCTACTTCTCTTTGATTCTTGAGACGAGGAAAGTATAATGCAGGGTAATTGATTAGTTGGTCGCTTATCGGAATCCACTATCCAGGGTGTGTCGGCAAAACGTACGTGTATGATGAGCATTTCCCGGCATTGACTAAAATGCACCAAGGAAAAATAAATACTCCAACTAAATACTACTAGTCCTTTCTTGTTCGGTAAATTAACTTGTTTATTTATGGGAAATTATTGTAATAAGTTTGAAGGGATGAAGAGTCTATTAAATTAAGACAACACACTGACTGACTTTTTACCTTCCCATTTAATTTCTTGGTATATTTTCTTGTCTCTTTAAAACTCTGCCTTTTCAACTGTCTCTCCCTCCACAAACACCCCCAAAAAATCTAATCACTCTCTTAAATTACCACAATTCACAAAGCTTCAATCAATTATCAATGGAGGGCTTGATCAAGGGTCTCATCGATGTAGCGATCGGCCACCATGATAGAGACAACGTCCACGTTGACAACAACAACGACAACAATGAGAATTCTGAATCCATTGAAGAACGTTCTAGATCTTCCTGGGCGCAGGTTAGCATCTTCAATCCCGTTAGGGTTAATGTTGTCGTATTTTTGAGTGATTGTATATGTGATCTTGAATTTGGGTAAAATGCGCAGGTTGTTTCTGGAGATCAAGATGATCATCAACAAAGTTCTTATGATTCTCACCAGAATTATCAAACTCATAATAATTCTCCTTGGAATGCTCCTCAAGTTTGTCCTGTTCACTTTTTTCTTTTATTTTAAGAGAAATTAAGGGTTTTTTTTGGGGGGGTATTTTAATTATTGCACTCTTATTCTGGAATAAAGGATTAAATTTACTTGTCTGTTTAGAATTAAATGTTTTTGAAAGGATAATTTGGATTAAGGATTAATTTTACTTGCTTGTTTAGAGAGATGATTACAGAAGAGATGATCGTCAATTGAGACCTCAGCAGGATTTTTTTTTCTTTTTATGCTTTGCAATTTGATTATCAAACTTAAATACTTAATCATCAAGTTTAGGGACATTAATTTATAGATGTACTAAAAAAATGAGTTAAATGACCATCTAAATTTTTTATTATTAAATTGTTGATCTTTATATATATATATATATATATATATATATATATATATATATATATATATATATATATATATATATATATAGGACTTTCGACTTGCAATTTATATTGTTCATCATAGTTTTCAGGAGCGAAATACAATGGGTATGATGATAATAACAGTTAAAGGAGTCATGTTTATCATTCTGAGTATAATGTCAAGCATGATGCTATGCTGTGGTGACTGTTCCGTTGTTTTTAAATTCTGTGCCTTGCATTGTATTTGAATTTTTCATTAACATTTGGGCTTCTGTGTTTGAAATGGAGAATTGTACTACAAACCGGATCTTTAAGCATTTAAAAAAAATTACTTGTTTAGAGTAATCTATGGTTCTTTCAACTTATCTGCTATATGGGTTTCAGATGTGATTAAATTATCTTGCTTATTATACTAGCAAGTCATTTTGAGATCATAATCGAGGTTTTTCATAAATAAAAAAATATACATTTCTTACCCCAACGATATCATGTAGCTTCCATCTAGGCGGGTTTTAGGGTTAAATGTATGCAACCTTATCTCTATTAGAGATAACTAAGAGAAGTTGTTTCTGATTGACACTTGGTAGCAAACATCATCAACATTATGTAATATTGATGCATGCGTGTAGTCCTGACTTGGGTAATCCTACTTTTTTTAAGGTTGAGTTTTCAACATTTTACTTTTACTTAACATTTTTTGGCTTTCTTTTACTAGACTGGGCTTGACAGATATCAATTAGATGAAAGTCATGAGAGACCTAACTATAACCGAAATGAACAGGTTAGTTGTGTCTGCTGATTCATTTTTCTCACTTTAACGAGTCATTCATTTTAATGGTATTTGAGTTTTCTTCCCTGTTAATGGTAGGTCGAGCAAGAGGAAAATGCAGATGGTTGGCAAACTGCCCACAAGAAGCATCATAAGAAGACTCAGAGGGTATCAGACTATCTTATTTATCTTTAAACAACCTCGATTCTGGTTTTAACTGAGTTTACGTTGGTGTTTATGTTTCATTGTGAGGAGGGAGCGTATTGAATGATTTGATTCGCTTAACACAAGCACATTGGTGATAATTTCTGGTAAAAGTATCTGTGAATGGCAACGATCAAGCAATGCGTGGTAGAAAACAAATTAAAGAACATCAAGGGATGGAAAGGGAAATGTCTGTAGTATATAAAGAACATGTGTCTGCAATGTATGCTATGTGTATCGTTCTGGCTTGAAGAAACGATGAGGTCGTTCTATTCTTGTCTCTAACGTTAAAGCTCTTCGTTTTCTGTCCAACTTTTTTGTCGATGAACAGATACATATGGACCATTGGGGTGCGTATAAAAGCCCTCCAAGCGAACAGGAATACTCTCAGGAAGTTCAGGATGATGCTGAAATGGACCCATCTGAAGCAGAGCTATCTGACTACAAAAGAGCCTGTGCAAAGCTTTGGAAACTTGATTTTAATCGTTTGACTCCTGGAAAGGACTATGAACTTGATGTTGGTGAGGGAAAAAGAGTCCGTGACAGGGAAGACATGGCCGAAGCCAGTCTCTTTACATGGGTTAGTGAAGATGTTCTCCGCAAACCTACCTTCTCTCGTTTCTGTGCGCTGCTTGACAACTACAACCCAAATGAAGGATGTAAGGAAAAAGTAACGGAAGAAGAAAGACGAGAACAAGCTGCATTCATTGAAGAGATAAGTAGAACTGCTCCAATCAAGTACCTTCATAAGTACCTTTCAAGTAACAGAATCTTCAATGGGGATCGTCATGAATTTAAGGAAATGCTAATAGATCTCTGGTTTACTCTCTATGGTCGGGGTGGTACTTCTGGATGTTCGTCTTCTTTCGAACATGTTTTTGTCGGTGAAATTAAGGATCGCGGGGAACAGCAAGTCTCGGGTTTTCACAACTGGCTTCAGGTACATGCTTGTATTGTAGAAGTTCTTACGGCCCATTTGGTCAGTGGTACTAAATGGTGGTAATGGGAATGATTGTGTAAAATTTCATCAAAATTTTCATGTCATTCCCATGGTAATGAAACTTTGATCATAAAAAAGTTTTTTGTGTTCAAATTTCCATTACCACCTAATACCACCTCTCCTAATGGTAATGCATTGGAATAAAATTTGAAGAAAATGAGATAATTGAAGTTGGACAAGAATGACCATCAAGGCAGCAAGAGATTTTTCAACCAAAACTACACTAATTTTCATCTCCATTACCATCGTTTAATACCACCTACCAAACGGGCCGTTAATGTTATTCATAATGATTGAACATGAAAACTTCAACATCTAGCATTTTAACTGATTATTTGCATCTTTCTCAAGTTTTTTTCATCTCTAATAAGTATTATTTGTCTGTGCCCAATGGTATCTGGAGGCTGGACATACTTTTTGGACTAACAAAAAATTTTATCCTCCTGCAGTTCTACCTTGAGGAAGCTAAGGGGAATGCGGACTATCAAGGTTATATCTTACCTCGCAGAAACGGGCAGTTTGTAAGTACTATATCAACACCGTTCTCTTTTAACTTTGGAGCAGAAAGCATAATACTCCCTGCGTCCCAAATATATGTTTTTATTTTGAACTCGTACACTAATACTACTCCTACTCAAGCATAAACAAACGACGAAATTATGAGCATTTTATTTTGTATTTCCGGGGGGATAATCTAGATCATTTCATTAAAATTTATGTTACTATAACATATAATACAAAACAACAATAGCTACTAAGCACATGCAAGAGCTGTGTTTGTCTCATCTTATACTAATCTAATATCATGAATTCATCACTATGTATCTCCCATATCACAACTTGAGCAATAGAGTGAGCTTTTCACTTTATTTCCATTACATTGAAACATTGTGTGTATGGATCCAATGTATAAATCGGAGCTCATAATGTGTTCTTCCTAGCTCCATGTTGATATCAATCTTTGTCAGAGAAAATCTTGATTGACAAAGTTAAAGATCCTGTAC